>NC_138772.1:80979538-81062038 GCF_965119305.1 Pelophylax lessonae
AATGTAGCAGAAAACAAATTGGCCTAAAAGGATGAAAAAAATTAGATTTTTCAAATTTTTTGGGGGGAATGTTATATACCAGAAAGTGAAAAATAATGTTTTTTGTTTCAGAATTGTCGCTCTTTTTTTGCTTATAACGCAATAAATAAAAATCACAGAGGTGATAAAATACCAGATAGAAAGCTCTATTTGTAGGAAAAAAAGGACGTCAATTTTATTAGGATATAGTGTTGCACGACTGCGCAATTGTCAGTTGAAGTAACACAATGCCGAATCGCAAAAAATAGCCTGGTCATTAACCTCCCTGGCGGTATTCCCGAGTGTGGCTCGGGGTTAACTTTCAGTACCAAAAGCGGTAACCCCGAGTCACACTCGGGATTACCCCAGAATCAGATTTACCTTCCCTGCGCTCCTCCGCCATCCTCCCCGGCATCCTCACACTCTCTCCCCATTCTGTGTACGGCCGATTGCCGGCACTTGCCTTCCGGTTCCCTTCCCTGTGAGCGTTGCGACGCAGAGGGGTGGAACCGGCGGCAAATTCAAAAGTGTAAGAACACTAAATGACATGATACAAAGCTGTGATCCTAACGGATTACACTGTATCATGCCATTTCACCACAGGATTTCACCTGGTGACTTTTCTAGTGCCCTGCCTGTGCTTTTCCAGTGCTTTGTGCCTGGAAAATTGAGAACGACCATGGCGTCCAAAAAGCGTTCTTTTTGCGTAAAATCGCTTTTAGATGAACTGGAATACAGCAACAGCTAAAAGCGCTTTTACGTAAAAAGAACGCTTTTTGGACGCCATGGTCGTTCTTAATTTTCAAGGCACAAAGAACTGGAAAAGCACATGCAGGGCACTGGAAAAGTCACCAGGTGAAATCCTGTGGTGAAATGGCATGATACAGTGTAATCCGTTAGGATCACAGCTTTGTATCATGTCATTTAGTGTATTCACATTTTTGAATTTGCCGCCGGTTTCACCCCCCTGCGTCGCAACGCTCGCAGGGAAGGGAACCGGAAGGCAGGTGCCGGCAATCGGCCGAGCACAGACCGAGGAGAGAGTGTGAGGATGCCAGGGAGGATGGCGGGGGAGCGCAGGGAAGGTGAATCTGATTCTGGGGTAATCCCGAGTGTGTATCGGGGTTACCGCTTTTGGTACTGAAAGTTAACCCCGAGCCACACTCAGGCATACCGCCAGGGAGGTTAATGACCAGGCCATGTGCTGTAATCGGCCGAGCACACAGCGGGAGGACAGCGGGAGGACAGCGGGGGATTGCAGGGGAAGGTGAGTTTTTAAATATAAAACAAACAGATTTGCATGCAAAACAATTTACCGCTTTTAGCACAGAAATCTGGACATAATCAGACTGCCAGGGAGGTTAAGCGGGCAAAACCTTCCGGGGCTGAAGTGGTTGAAGACATATAAACTACACTGTATTAACTTTTTATATCTGGGTTAAAATATAGTTTAATCCTTATTTTTCAATGTGTGTAAGAATACAATGTACGTATACAATGTATGTAAGTTTCTATATATTTTTTTTAAATAAAAGTGTAACAAATTGCTTCTTTTTTTTCTTTTCTTGTTTTTTGCCCCTTCTGAGCCTGGAAGACACATTTTTCCCAGTAACAGATGCAGCAAGAAGCAGCATTTGTGCATGTAACAGCTTGGAAGTTGCTGTCACACAGCAGGATCTGGGATTACATAAAGTCCAGTCCATCTGTTTTGGTGTCCTATTGTTCCTTATTTCAGTGTTTCTATTGTCATTGCAGAGAAATGAATTTGGAAAAAAAAAAGTATTCTTGAGAACAGAAAATGAGGAAAACGTGTCTCTAGCACACTTGCTGTATCACTCAAGACGCTAAACAAGTATGTCAGCAATACTTGTTAGAAGAAAAAAATTTCCCACTCATTAGAAGCAGACGCTGGTGAAAGCCATTCCAAGGTCAGTGGGTGTTGGCGAGGATTAAAAAAAAGAAAAGCTTCCCCAGTATGACTTGCTTATATTGGGCCGTGTTTGTGTAGATGTAACTCGACAAAATCTGCCTCTCATTAGGCTTTGCACTCATCTGTGAACAAACCAACTGATATTACACGAGCTGCTAACGAGCATGTTGTAAATGGAAAAAAATGTAGCGGGAACATACATCGTTCCTACATGGATGGTCTCCACTTAACCACAAGACAAATATGAGCAAAATGAGCCGAAACTAGAGCCTGCGTACACTGCTGTCCTTAAAAGCACGATGGCTTCTATATGTTTTTGAATGCATTTTCCTTCCCTACTAGGTGTTTTCATACATTTTTGTGAGTTTTAGCTGCATTTGTGTATTTGAAATGCAGGAAAGATCAAAGTTGCACTTCAGGATTTGTATTTCTATCTATCCAGTCCTGAGATTTACACAGCACTGCCAGTGGCGGCTGGTGCTCAATGGGCCGGGGGAGGGGGGGGGGGTTTAGTCAGCAGACGGACCACACCATTCCCCCTCCCCCCAACCACACCAACTCGCACACCATAACACCCCCCGTCGGCAGCTCACTCAACCCTGGACTGACGTAGACGGCAGGCTGCGGCGGCTTCCCCCGGCGGTGGCGGCTTCCCCTCCGTCTCCTCATCGGCCAATAGCATGGCCTCTCCTTTCAGCCAATGGGGAAACGGGTCTCAGGACCTGCTTCCTGATTGGCTGGAAGGAGAATCAGTGTGATAATAGCGAATATTCATTGTCACATAACTGGGTGGGCTCAGGTTGCAGTGCTCTGCCCCCCCACCCCCCGAGCCCACCCTTTTTTTAGCCTGTTATAGCCTCTGGCTCTAATCACATGCTTAAAAAAAAAAAACCCCATTGGAATCCTGCATGTAGATTAGGGGGCCGGACGCATGGATGGGGGGGCGGCGTCCCTGCACCCCCAATGGGCGGGGTCGCCACTGAGCATACTAGACAGCTCTGTGAAGCAAGGCAGAAGACCTGATTTTATATAAACACCTGAAAGGGCCAAAGTGGGCACAAACCTTTGGGCCCACCTCCTTGGGATTGCAGTCACCCCCTCCCCTTAGGTTAGTTAATCCAACTGCGTTTTTCTGCTGTATATCTTTCCCTAGGTTTAAGGTAGTGGAGCTGTTTTCATATACCAATCAGATTCCTGGAATTCTACAGGAAATCTGGGAGAGGCTATTTAGGGATCCAGGCAGTTTCATCTGGTCTCTTTGCATTGAAAAGGAGTTCCCTCCCTCCTGCCCGTCGTGCGCATTTATGGGGTGCTGACACCTTGGAGTCGGGGGGGGGGGGGGTCTTTGTTAATGGTCAATATGTTTGGTGACAACTAAGCCAAGAAAGTTTAGAGTATTCTGTGTACTGTATTCTGTTTAAATGCTTCACTGATTAATGTTATGGTTCGTTCTTGTTAAAACCAATAAAGTGCTGCGGCCATTTCTTGCCACTTTGCCTTATGTTCTTTTATTTATTGTCATTTGGTTATATTTGGGGAATGTGGATGGGAGGGTTGGGGTGTGTCCTGCAATCCCAATACCTACCCCCGCTTTCCAGCAATTTGGCAGTTACCCAGATAGCAAGGAGAACTTGCCACAAATTTGTGGCAGTGTTGAATTGTAAGTCTGTTAACTTGCTGCACATTTTCACTAACAAGTTGTACACTTGCAGAGCACTTGAAGCACAAGTTCTAGTTGACACTTTTCCAATTCGTAGCAAATTTGTGTGGCAAGTCTTCATCAAGAGCAAGGTTGCAGTGATGAGTCTACAGCAAGAGCTCTTCAAGTCTACAGCATGAAAATTCAGCCACAGTGACCCCTGTGGTGGGATGACTATTGTACAACATAACTGAACCAGAACTTGCAGCAGACTTGCAGAATGTTTGCAAAGAAAGTTGATCTGGAGTCATGCAATGCGGACTTGCTGCAATTGTGCAAAAAACATGTGAAGCCTGGCAAGTCTAGCAATAGCTTAGCGAGTCATTTTCAAACTTGCAGCACAACTGCTTGCTATTTGGGTATATTCCTCCCCGGCTACTGTCATTCTCTCCCTAAGCTACTTCTAAGTGCTGGGTTTTCTGCCTCTTGATTGCTCATTGGAGGAGGATGTCACCCCCCCCCCCCTCAATGGCACATGGGAGGCAGTCATTCCTGCATAGCCGGTGTATGCCAGGAATTGATGATGAGCTGCGAGCAGGCAGGTGTGTGTTATTGCAAAAGAGACATGACAAGTCTATTCTGCAATGAAGAGCTGCATGCTTACAGTTTTTTACATGTTAGGTTTAGTTTAAAGTGTAACTCTACCTTTGGTGAGAAAATAAACATTCCCCTCTAGGTGATCTCTGTACATTGCAAGGATTATAACAAACTTTGCTGCAGATTCCTACCTTTTGTTATTCTGAAGAAATCCCTGTTTGTGCCCCTGTGCTGAGTGGGTCTAATGGGAGTGGTTTCATAATTATCAACCAGCTGTGCACCTGCAGAGCACTAGTGAGGAAATCTGCTGGGCCTGCGTCCCTTTAGACATGATTTCCTATTGAGAGTATCTCACCAAAAATTAAATTTTTGTTCCAGGGGATGCCTGAAATCTGACTTGTATCTTAGTATGTTACTTAGTACATGAGCACCGTCTCCTTGTGCTGCTTTTCTCTCTCAAGTCATAGCTCCTTGGATCTATGACTTAAGAGAGAAAAGCAGCACAAGGAGACAGTGCTCATGTACTAAGTACAGGGATCTCAAGAGACTAAAATCCAGTTCAGGTACTAACAATGCTTGTAATAAAATAAATATATGATGATGTATTAATAAATTTAGAGTTATTTTATCATTTTACAGCTTTTATAGCTATATTATATAGCATTATTGTATATCTGCCTGGAGTTTAGTTTTAAAATCATATATGAAAATGCTTGCATTATTTACTTACAACAACATAACTCGCCCAGTAAAAAATTTATAAAAAGGCAATGAAGCATAAGTAAAAATGTAAAGTGTATCGAAATGAGATAGGGAGCATAGCCTGTAGTGACAGGAATACGGAGGGTGCCATCGCTGGTGTCCTTTTGAAAATGCTAGCAGCTTGGCTGCCTCTACCTTAAACAAGCATGCAGATCTTGAAAGTCACAAACTCCTGATCTACATGCTGAAAGGATCAGGGTATTCAAAGTTTTAGGATATATTCTAAGTGTATGTAAGGAACCATGACATCAATCTTTCAAGATGTATCTGGAAGGCAAAACCTTTTTAGGCACCATATGAATAGGAAATGCTGGGGATACATTTTTTTCTATTCACTTGAACACTTTTACATTTTTCAACTGATTTTTCAGTATAGGTACCCACTTTTTTTTGGAGAACTCTTTTAAAAGTTCTCCCCTATTATGAAGTGCAGGTGAGCTGGTATCATCATGGCTGCAGGTTCGCTGGCCGCTTGCCATGAGATGCCAGGATGGTACTGTTGGATGGGTGGTGTAAATCATTTTTTTTACAGCAGAACTTCACTCTCTCAATCAACATTGACAATTTGTAATCCTTGTGCTGCTAGCATTAGTAAAAAGATAGGAAGGTATATTATATTTACTTGTTTTAAACTTTCCTTTTTTACATTTCTTCACTTACTCTCTGGCTTCGAGCCCAAGGCAAATTATGGCATACATCCCAGGAGTCTTCAGGAGGTGAGTAAGAGTTTTCTCAGCTAAGCACATGCCTGAGCTAAGGGGAGATGGATTCCAGGAATTGAATGCTACATGAATCATCTGCCCTTACTCAAGATGGTCATTAACAGAAATGCTAGGGGGTGTTTTTCAAAGTGATTTCTCAGAAAAATAAAGCATGGAGACATGGATGGATGGGTGAGTTTGCTTTAAATATTATACAAAAATTAACCACTTACCGCAAATCGGCTTAGACCTATGTCGGCTGCAATAAATGGCTGTACCGGGGTGATGCCTGCAGCTAGAAGCATCATCCATTTTTTAGAGCCGGCGGTCGGCTTTCAGGCGGTAATAACCGATGTGGCTCTGAAGCTGCTTGATCGATACCCCAGTGAGCAGGAGGGGACGCCCCCCCCTCCCGCCGCCTTCCGCGGCTCTGCCCGAGTCTCCCGTCCCACCGGGAGACCCGAGCAACCAGCCAGCACGTCCGCAATTGAAATCGCTGTTCAAACTACACATGTGAGGTACCGCCGCAATCGCCAGAGCGAGAGCAATAATTAAAAAAAAAAGAGCAACTCTGTAACTCTAAACTGGTGACCGTTAAATTTTATTAAAAGGTCGCCTATGGAGATATTTATTGACCGTAGTTTGTCACCATTTTGCGGGTGTGTTGGGTATCTATTTACTCGGTGTGACATCATCTTTCACAATATACAAAAAAAATGGGCTAACTTTACTATTTAGTTTTTTTTAAATGCAGTGGAATGTAATTTTCCCCCAAAAAATTGCGTTTGAAAGACCGCTGCGCAAATACCGCGTGACAAAAAATATTGCAATGACCGCCATTTTATTCTCCAGAGTCTTTGCTAAATATATATATATAATGTTTGGGGGTTCTAAGTAATTTTCTAGCAAAAATACTGATTTTAACTTGTAAACAACATGTGTCAGAAATGGGCTCGGTCCTTAAGTGGTTAAATAGTGTTTTTGGTTTCTGGTGCTCAAATGCAGTATAGTTCCACTTTAAATGCTGCTTTCATGAACCCTCCTAGTACTGAAACAGTGGGGGAGATTTACTAAAACTGGAACATGCAGCTTCCAGGTTTTATTGTGAAAGCTTAATTTAACCACTTTACCACTAGAGGATTTTGCTGTCTTACGTCTGGGCCACTTTTTGCGATTTGGTGCTGTGCGACTTTAACTGACGATTGCGCGGTCATGCGACGCCATACCCAAACAAAATTTACGTCCTTTTTTTCCCACAAACAGAGCTTTCTTTTGGTCATATTTGATCACCTGTGCGATTTTTACTTTTTGTGCTATAAACAAAAAACGAGCGTAAATTTTGAAAAAAACTACAATATTTTTCACATTTTTTTATATGAAATTCCCCCCAAAAAAATGTAAAAATCAAAATTTTTTTAAATTTTTGGCCAATTTGTTTTCTGCTACCTATGTTTGGTAAAAAAATTCACAATAAGCGTATTTTGATTGGTTTGCGCAAAAGTTATTGCGTTTACTAACTAAGGGAAAGATTTCTGTCATTTTTGGTGTTTTTTTTTAACGAGTAATGGCGGCAATCTGCGATTTTTTTTGCGGGACTGCGACATTGGGGCGGACAGATCGGACCCTTGACTGACATTTTTTACACTTTTGAGGTTACCAGTGACATTACTGCAGTAATCAGTGCTATATATATGCACTGTTACTGTAAAAATGACACTGGCAGGGAAGGGGTTAATTTTATTGGAGAGGGAGGGGTTAATGTATGCCTGGTGCTTATTGACGTGTGTGGGGGGAGGTGACTGAGTGACACAAGGACAGATCCAGGGTTCAGCTATGCTGAACCCTGCAATCTGACCCTGCCTGTCACTTAGGAAATCCGCACGCTTTGTTTACACAAGCGGGCGGATCTCCACACTCGATTCCCCGACGATCGGGGAAGAGCAGCGGCGATCGCTGCCGCTACTCCCCTGGCCCGACTCCCGCTGTGACTGAATACAGCGGGAGCGAGCCTCCGGCAGCGCACGCGCACCACCGAGAAAGGGGAATGTCTGATGACGTAGATCTACGTCGTCAGACGATAACGAGCCACTTTGCCGCAGTACTATTACCGTAAGCAGACGGCAAGTGGTTAACAAGCTGAAGATAGAAGCTGATTGGCTACCATGCACAGCTGCACCAGATTCTGAGTGCTCCCGTTTTAGTAAATCTCCTACTGTGTGAAATAATTTCAGCACTTTGGACCACTAACAATTGCCAGCCAAGTTAAAAGCAATTTCTCTGGCTGTCACATATAACAGATGCAATCTTTTATTAATAGGGTGAATGTGACTGGGGAATGTTTGGTAAACAATCATCAGTGAATGTGGCTGATAAACAAGTTTGTATGTTTTTTAATTTTTTTTTGTAAATATGCTAGATCATTTTTAAAACCCTGATTAATTACGAATAACATTAATTACTTTGAATGCTCATATATGTACAGGAGTAGGAATCAGTATCACAGTAAATTAAAACTCAAATTGAAACAAAATTAAACATATATAGACATTAAACGTACAGAAGAGGCATGGCATAGAAAGACCAAATGGTCTTGTTTTTAACATTTACCATATTTGTCTGATAGAGCTATGTTTACCCCAAGCATGTTTTATTTCACTTACTGCTCATTGACTCATTGGGGTCATTTTACTAAAAGCAAAAAGACTTTGCTTTCCAAGGAAAGTTGCACTTTGAAAATTTCATTTTCCCCAGAGCTTAGTGAATGAGGTGAAGCTCTGCTGATTCCCATCATCTGATCACGTGCAAGCAAGAATGCTGTGTTGTTTTTTTTTTCCTTGAACATGATGAGTTATTTTTTTGAGAAGTGAACATTTACCCCATTTACTAAGCTCTTGCAAAGTAAATATCCCATCTGCCTTTAGTAAATCTATCCCACTACATGTGCTGGGTCTGTTCCAAACATACACTATACCTTTTTTTATGTTACTTTTGAACTTTCCTCCTATTAGTTTACTGTAGGTCATATCCAAGTGTTCTTAACCTCAGCTTCAAATTGAAAATATTGCCCTTCTAAATCTTATTCACATGCTTAATGTTTGTAAAGGTTTCATTCATGCCCCTGCTTTCCATTGAGCCTGTACATAATAATTTCCTCTAGTTTCTTCTGATATGTTTCATCCCTGAGGCTTTGTACCATTTTTGTTGTGCGTCTCTTGACTTGCTTTATGTAACCATAAGTAAGGTCTCCAGAATTGGACACAGTGGGGTTGGTTTACTAAAACCGTACAGAGGAAAATCTGGTGCAGCTCGACATTGTATCCATTTAGCTGCTGTTTCCCTATCAGTGCTCCCTTGTCTCTCGATCCACCACTACACTACCCCAAAATACTTGGCAAAAGCAGAATTTCTGTAAGATATTTGCATTTTGCTAAGCATGCCTCCTTTCCACAAGGTAATCACTACACATCTATATGTTAATTTATTAAAAAGGTTGTAAACCCAAATTCGTTTTTTTTTTTTTACCCTGAAAGAGAAACACATAATGATTGGCCGGAGCCGCGGTGACGTCACTCCCTGCGCACGCGCGCGGGAGCCGACCGGCACGGGGCTCTGAAGAAACGGCACCAGCGGCCGTTCCTTCAGAGCGCATGCGCCAGTGACGTCACTGGCTGCATGTAAGGTAAATATCTCCTAAACGGTGCATGTTTAGGAGATATTTACAGTACCTATAGGTAAGCCTTATCATAGGCTTACCTATAGGTAAAAGTGTCAGAGGAGGGTTTACTTCCTCTTTAAGCTTTTATACACACAAAAAAAAAAAAAAACAGCTGCACCGGATTTTTTATTCTCCTGTTTTAGTAAATCAACCCCAGTATTTTATTGAGGTCTAACTAAAGCTCTATATAGTGGAGTAAAAACCTCATTCTTCCTGATGGTGATGCACACAGAATTCTATTTGTCTTTTTCACTGTCTGGACACATGGTTGCCTAATTTTGCAATTATCATTATAATCTATAATGGTTTTAATATGTGTGTAGATAATACATTTGGCAAATAATGAGCTATACTGAATGCATTTACTTATACTGTATAAAAAAAAAAAAATTAAAAAGACTATAAGCTGCATCCAACATTTTTTTTTTTCAACATTTTCTACAAAGAAACTGCTGTAGTAAATTTGGAACAAGTTGAAACCTTAATTACTCTTCAGTCCCTGCCATAAGTGTATGTCAATAAATTTTGTAACTGATGTTTTTATTTGTTTCTTTACAGTAACTTTACAAAGTGTTTGCCCTTCAACCCTCCTCTACACTTGGCTGCCACCAAACAAACACCCAATAGGAATGACAGAGTGCTGTTGTAAAAAAAAAAAAAAGATATTTAAGCAATTATACATAATCCGTGATTCACCGCCATAGAGAAATTCCCAATGAAGCAATTCGCCTGCAATGCAAACTCTGGATGTTCAGTAACTTTGTCATTTCCTGGCTTCTGTTAAATGAGTCCCTGGATTTGCTGAAGTATTCAGAGTCGGTTCCAGCTATTTTAAGTGTTATAAACGACTTTGATATTGCTTTTTAAATGTTCCAGAAAATTTTCCGTACACCTTTCTGCATGTACTAAACAGTCTCACACTTTTTTTTTAATATGTATATCTTGCCATCTTTTCAGACGCCAACACATAACTGACTGGCACCAACACACTCGTCTTAAAGCTGCTGGCCAACATTTTTTATACATCATATAGGTTCACAATGCTAAATACAGTCAGCTTGTTGATTTTTAATTAAGGAGTGCCTAAAACTCAATTTCACAAGTATTTTAGCACTGCATAAATTACATTATGAAGACATAAACAAATGGTAAATTTAAGTTTCTGCAGTAAATTTTGGAATCATTTAAAAACAAATGATAATATTTTCTGAGACTTGATACTAGTTTGTTTAACTTCTTTCTTTTAAAAATCTGTTTTGACACATCGTGAAAAACTGTGAACTGTAAAAATAGTAATTCGTCTACATTTCAAATACAAAAAAAATGATCATGTTGTGAATACAAAAAAAAAAAAAAAAATATGTAGTATTAACTCAAAGTCATACAAGTTTCCATTTTAAATTTTGGCCTAATTTCAGTACAAATCTAGTTATTTCTCTGAGATCATAGACACCAGTAACTAACATTTCTTTACTTTGGGTTTCAATCTATAGATTTTTTTCTTTCCATTTTGGACATTTTGTGCACAGATGTGAGCACTGTAAAATTTTATTTTTAATGCTGCAAAAAACATGATATAAAGACATACATATATAAATGTGTATATAAACCAAATTTATTCAAGTTTCCATCTTAGAGTTTGGAATAATTTCTATGCAAACAAAGTCACTTTTCAGAGCTTGCAGACCCCAAATTCAACATTTTTTTACTTTGAAGTCTAAAGCTGTTGGATGCTTTATATTTTGAACCACTGGGTGAATTGTAAAAATATTTTTTTTTAGTCTACAAAATGTTAAAAATATTATTAAGTCATAGATATATATCAATGCTTATCTATATCTTAAATTCTGGCTATATCCAATTTAAATCATTTTTTTAAGACTGCAGAAACACATTTCTACCAGATGTTACTTTGGTATCTAAAGCTGTAGTCTGTTTATTTATTTTTATTTCTTGTACTATGTATTATGACATGGTATTCAGTAAATGATTACAGTGATTTTACTTTCAATAATTTTTTATGAAAGATTTTCAATAAAAGATTTGGAATGCAGAAAAGTATGTATGTGTTTTTGTCATTCCATATTAAAACAACTTATGGTACTGAATACAGTCATAAAAACAAAGCATATTAAAATACAATGCCAAGATAAAAATATGCAATAAAATACAGAGGAAAGATAATCTGGTGGGGATTTTGACTAATAAAACGGCAATGTCAGAAAGTGGTGAAATCGCACATAAACTGCTAACGGTGTGCTTGAGGGATGAAAGAGCACAAATAGGGATAAAAACCAAGTCAAAGAGAAAGGAAGAGTAAAAAGTAGGGTAGGAGGGGCACCTCAGGTGTTAATCGAGAATGTTCATGTCCTTCTAGACTGCCTCAGTAAGGATAGTTAGGATTCTTTCTAATTTTTTATATGCATGTAGGAAGCAAAGCCAAAAATTTTTAAAATGTGGTTATTTATCCTTCACAATACTGGACAGTTTTTTGTGAGCCATAATCCAGGAAAGCCTTAACTTTGATAAGGGCAATGTAAACCCTTGGTGTCTTCCAAGACCATGCTATAACTTTTTTTGTCGCTAGCATATAAAAACACCAAGGTCTGAGAATGCATATTATGCAATTATATTAAAATTAGGCATTGGTTGATTTAAGTCATCCAGCGTGCATGTTTGGTTTACTGTATAGGACCTTGTGTATTAGATTGTATACCCTATTGCAAAGTTTTCACAGCTTTCAAGCATAACCACTAAATTTGGTGCATAGTTGCCCATTGTTCGCAGTCAAGGAAGTACAAAGGTATGGTGGCTTTATGTGCTTTACAGTTGATGACAACAATAGTACTTTTAGGTTCATTGGTTTGGAAAAAAATGTCTATGTGATCCAGTACCTCACTGCACACAATAGGGTTGCTTCATTCAATTTCCAAAGAAAGACCGGTATCGTCCACAATATTTAGAACGTGGTTGTCATAGGTGAGCAGTATCAGTCCATAGAGAATGATTCCAATGGCACAGATATTATTGACCCTTGGTAGTGTGGAAAAAAAGCTTGACATTAATGTTCTGATGGATACATTTACCATCTCATAGGCCTTTACATTTTTATGGGACAAGGGTGGGTATGTGAACAGATGTCCCCAGTAGAGCTACTTTACATGGGGAGGAAAAATCTGAGATAAAATTTTTATTCTTCCACACCTGAAGCTTAGTGAAGTTCCAATTGTTTATGGAATGACATTCTACTAACAGGTTGAACAAGGAATGAAATATTGCTTTGCAGAGTGGAGAATTTAAATCCTTGTGACCTAATAAGGTAGAAACAGAACTTATCTACTGGTAAGTCAGGTAAGGGAGTTATTGGTGGTCCTGTTGTTTCTTGATTGAAGCCAGCTTGGAGACAAAGCAGTCTTATCTTGAAAGGGGAATAGTATGCACAGAATCCAGCATAGAATTAGAAGTGTCTCTAGAAATGATTCCCAGCGGCGTTTGCGGGCGTTTGCGTTTAGAAGCGTTCCTAGAGGTCAAAAAAATGATTCCCCTTTAAAATGGAAAAACGCGAACGCTAAACGCGGGTCATCGCGTTCAGACGCGTTCGGACGCATTCAGGCGCGTTCGGACGCGTTTGTGCGTTTGAAACGCCGGGAAACACACGTTCGAATGCAAATAATTGCGTTCTAAAAACAGTCCCTGAACGCAACTGCCTGCGAATGACTGTAAACGACCTGGTGTACATGGACAGATAAGATACAATGTAGATGGGTTCAGGGGCTTCTGAAAAAAACGCCCAACTGCTCCTAAACGGCCATTTCCAGCGTCCCGTGTACATGGAGCCTTACTGTTGTAAGGGAAGAGAACCAAAAAGGAAAGATCCATCTGTATCTTATGCATTGTTGATTTAGAGGGTGAAGAAGGGGTTTAGGAGATCTTCACTTTTGAATCATTGTGAGAGAGATCTCTGCAAAGATTTTCTTGGTATGACCTAGGATCAGCAGTTCTTTACTGTCTCTGGCCTTTGTCATTACTTGTTCTTTGACCTCATAACATTTTGGTTTCAATATGATGTCTCGGGTCAGGTTTTCATATCAATTTAATATTAAAAGCAGTGAATGAAATCGAATTCAAGACATTGCTTTAACCACGCTAGCGGTAAACCCGAGCGTGACTCGGGGTAGGAATTTCCTGCTATTATCGGTATCCCCGAGTCACGCTCGGGGTGAATGGGCAGAGCTATGCAGACAGCGCAGCGGAGTGTCTTACCTTATCCTGGCGATCCAGCGATGAGCTCTCATTGCTGTGACCGCCAGCCGAGATCTCCGCCGCTCGTCTGTCGGTAGGAGGACTTCCTAGTTCCGTTCCCTGCAGCAGCAATGCTGCATGGGAGCGGAACTAGGGAGGGAAATTAAAAAAAAAAAACGGTGCACAAAACACAAACACATTTTATATTATATATATATGCATATATATATATATGCATATATATATGCATATATATATATATATATATGTATATATATATATATATATACATATATATATATATATATATATATACCTATATACACACACATATATATATATATATATATAAAATTATATTATTGATTCGATTATAATTCATGCGTTATATATATATATATATATACACACACACACACACACATATATATATATATATATATATATATATATATATATATATATATATATACACACATATATATATATAATATACAACGCATGAATTATAATCTAATCAATAATATAATTTTATTATATATATTATATAATAAAATTATATTATTGATTCAATTATAATTCATGCGTTTGTGTTTCAAATTTATCACATCTGGGATGTCTACTAGAGTCTTGTTTTGGTCAGGTTTAAGTCAGTAATTACTAAGAATTGTAGGCCTATAATACATAACGCCAAATTTCCATGAAAAAAATTGTACCGCTTTTGGTACAGAATTCCTGACAGAATCATACCGCCAGGGAGGTTAATATGTCTAGTATTATTTCTTTCAAGATGGAATTGACTGCTTTTTCTACAATATGTTGGTGAGAGAATCGAGCAAACTGCATATGCTGAAGTTTGATCTGCAAGTTTTGTTTTCCAAGTCACCAATTTTATGGTAGTTTCAAATTGTTGTTGAAGGTTGATAGGATTGGTAAGTGGTTGAATCAAGTTGGGATTCATTATTTACATGTGGGCACCAATATCTATATTGTTAGCCCTTTTCTCAGTAGTTTGGTGGCTTTATTAAAGCTGTATTCTAGTAATCTGGAGACTGGCTAAAAAAACTATGTCCCCTGGTTGCTGGATCAGATTAGGAAGTACACAATTTGGGGCTTCCAGTAGAGTAACAGTGCTGAGTATGCATTATATCCACCAATTAGGGAAGCAGTGAAGACAGGGTATTTGTGATCCGGTGAGTCCCTGCATATAGTGGAGGATTGTGGTGAGAACACATTGAAGCCTGAGTCTCTCTGCTGGGGGTCTGCTGGAGTTGCAAGGCCATGTGCTGTATGTTGTGGCTCCGCCGCCATGTTAGAAGACTTCGCCAACTTCTGTACTTGCTGCTCTAGCCATGTACCGTGAAGTTTATGTCCACCTGTTGCCATCACAAGTTTTGCTTTGGTAGAGGGTGGGTTACCATTCATTCTGTAGGTCAGTGGGTAGTGGCCATTGTGGAGCAGAGCTGGGGATTTAAGCGTTCTCCACCAGGTTCAGCTGTGCACATGCACCCCCCCCCCCCACACACCATAATCCCAGTGATTTTGTAATTTTTTTCTTTAAAATCAATGAACAAATGTTACTCTTTTTAAGGAAGTGTATGTCCTTTTATAGATCATTGCACGTTACATGGACTGTTACAGCCTGCCCCTTGAACAATTCATATTTGTGCAAAGGCCCAATAAAAGCCTCCAACCCTTGATAAAATGAACAAGTCTCCTATACACTGCCATGCCCAGGTAGAGTCCTATTTAGTCAAGGATACAGATCATCTGTCCATGTGGTTCCCACACCCTTAACATTAAGATATTGTATTGTTAGTAAGTACTATTATCAGTATCTGGGCTACCACTGAACATAAGTGGTAAAGAAGAAAAAGCAGCTATGCCTATACAGTAAATCCAATATGTTTTTTGTTTCTACAGCAGAATAGCTTACAGTAAGTATAGCAGCAGGGTAGCAGAAATATCTACAAAGTTCTTGACCTACCTCACACCAGATGGTGTAAAGTGTTTGTCTGTTTCATAGTTTCAAATTTTTAAAAATTAGATGATTATGGATCTCATTTTATCCTGGAAGCCATGAGAAGCTCATGCAACACCTCAGTAAGGACTTATTTTACCAGGTCAGAGTGGAGCAATTGTGATGGGGAAGGTGAAGCAAGCCATAGTAACAAGAGTCTCCTTTCCATATATTCAAAGTCAGTTGTCACTGAGCATGTTTTTTTTATAATTATTTTATATCATGTTTATATAAAAGAAGTCTTCAAAATATTTTGACATTCTAAATTTTTTTTCTAATATCTATTCTTTGGTTACCTGGCTCAGGACTGGATGCATGACCTAGTGTTTAAAAAGGCTTCTCCCCCTTCCTACAAGAGGTTATCCTGTGGACTGCACATTAATGGGGTACGGGGGTGGAGAAGGTCATCAGTTGTTTTCTGAAAGCACATGGAGGAAGTGATTGAAAAGACTTCTGAGGATATGCTGCATGTGAAGAATAAGCTAAATGAGACAAATTATGAATTATTTTTTCAGAATGCTTCCAGAGTGTAGCTAACTACAAATACTACTATATTTCTGAATAAAAATAAACGCATGTCCCTGGAATCTTGCTACTGCTCTGAAGTTCCTGACCTCAATAAACCAAAGAAAAAAATCATAGCTGATTGGTTGCTACAGGATACTGAACTACTTTATAAACTTGAAGAAATAAGGCTGATAATCTAAATGAATGGATTAAACAAACAGTGCAGCAGGTGGCAGTGCTTGACTGCAATCAGTGCCGTAATCCCTTAATAATATTAGTCACTCTACATTAGCTTGTCTACTGCAAAATAACCAAACCGTACAGAGAATAAAAAAAAAAAAAGCCAGGAAGCACTCTTTAATTTAAATATTTTAGGTTATAAACTAACATAATGAAATCTTGGTTCATTGCACTTAGTCCTTATGCTGACAGCCGTGATTATTTTAATACCAACAATGAAAGATAAGTAAGTGCTCGTGCATACAAGAGATCAAGATAAACTTTAGTTACACCCCAGTTCCAATTCTGGATCTCTGGAATGTGGAAATGGTGAGCAGCACAGTAAAAATTTTGGCACACAAGAGAGGGACACAATAGTTTAAAAACACACAGGCCTTAAGTTCAGCTTTAAAGAAAAGTGTTCTAAAATATCTACTGTTAAACCTGAACTAAACCAACCCACTGATTTAACTGTTTCCCAAAACAATTACATTCAAGGTATGCCATGAATACTGTCACAGTTGTTTGCGCTCTCAACCAAATCATCAAGTTATCTACCTGATCACTTGTTCAGCAACAACGTCTGATCAAACACAGGCTAAGATGGCCACTTCCTTGGCCCTAAAGGTTAAGAGGGTTTAGTTCTACTTTAAGATCTCTAATTTTTAATTATCACTTCTTCAACAGTTTCTAAAACGGATATGAAAATTCTGATATCCAAAAGCAAACACTCAGGATTTTATTTTAGCACTATTCCCATGGGAGCTGCTGGTTACGGATTTCCCTGGGTTACCCATAGCAATCACTTGACAATATAGCATATTCAAAGTGCTTGGCTCAGTCAGAAAACAGTCCAGGGGTTTGGGTTTTTGATGTTTTATTGGAGAACTGGGATGGGAGAAGGGATGAGTGGGATACTCCAACTGAAAAAACTATGCACAATTGCTGGGACTTCTGAATAAAGCTGAGTGCGGCAAGGCCGCTGCTTCACCTTGCCACTAAGTGAAGAAGAATTGAAGTGAAGAAAAATGAACTTTACTGTACTGTGAATCGCTCTTCAGGGTCCTACTCAGCACCCCCTTTGTCCCTACTCTTCAGGGTTCTATACGGCACACCCTTTAATCTGACACTCTGTGTTAGCTGACCCCCCTTGATCCTCTGACTTCACTGGAGTGGTCCCCCTTCCTGGGAAGACCCTCTGGCAAGTCCCCTGGTACTCACAGACACTATTTTACCCAGGAGACTCTGGCAGCAGCTCCACTGTCAGCTCCCCTGGATCCTCTGCAGCTTAGCTCCACACCTGGTTCACTAAGCCGACTGCCTAAGACCACTTTCCTCATGCAACAGGAGGAGTGACCAGCTGTCAGCCTCCTCCTGTTTCCCACCAAAGACACCCTGTCACATGTCCCCTTGGCTTTTATGAGCAATCCCAGGATGCACTGCAAGACTGCCCACCCACTGAGACTCCCACAAAGGCCAATGTTTTCCTGGCTGGGTTTTCTCCACTTTCCAACAAGCTCCTTATTGGATACAGTGGGGACACTTCCTCAGACCCAGTGAATCACACCTGGAAACATGCAACAGGCAACCTAATAGATCAGACTCCCCTGATAAGCAGAAGGAGCATAAGATGCTTTTACCTAGCACCTACCTAGGAGGGTGCTATATCATTTTGTCTATGCCTGTCACTGTATGCCACAAGAGCCATGACCATTCATGTTTCAAACTCCATCATAGACAGCTATGGCATGTAGATGAAGAGCTAAACATATTTTTATTCCTAGGCTGTATCATCGTGTACTCAACTCTAGACAGCATCCCCATCTTTCCTTCCTCCTTTGCAACCTCCACCAAAAACACCCAATGTAGGAGCTCAGAAAAAGTGGTGACGATATCTCTTTCATGTGACTAGGAAATGGTTACTGAGCCCGAGCACTACATCATGTAAGGGGGACACATGGGACCGAATGAAAAACAACCAGAACAGTTTTTCTTAAAAAAGCTTTTTTTGTAATGCCTGTGTGAACCTAACCAAAGTGATTTTGCACAGAAAGCGTGGCAGTCAACTGTGACGCCTTTCTTATGGCCTTGTGAGAATGTGAGAAGGCACAAAAGGTTGTCCAGAATCCTACAATGAGAGTCACAAAGAGATTCAAGATGCTGGCAGATGACTCAACCCACTGCTGCTCCATGTTACGCTAAAATGCAAATTTTGATTAGAGTGGTCCGTGAAGGCTGAGCAAATCAATGACATCCCCTGTTACAGAGCTGCTGTATGCAAGAGGGTTTTATTAACAGATAGGATCTTGTATATTTGTGCATAGTCACACTCTGCAGCTATAAACACATCCCAGGACTCCATAGCACTCCTGAAAGGAAATGTGTCAGGACATCTGCCTTCAGGGCAAAGTCTGATCCAGCAACAGAACACATCAAAGCAAAGATGTGAGCCAAAATTCTTGTGAAAGCTACTGATGATGCTTCCTGCCAAGGAGATAAGATAGAGGCTGGAAAATCTTCCCCAGCATGATATTCAACGGAATTGTGATTGTCATCCAAATAAGACTGGTTGTTCTGATGTTGCAGAGTACAAAGAAACCTGACAATGACCCCACTAAAATTTAAAGGGAATACATTAAAGTGAAGTTCCACCCATTTTAATAATTTGGATTACATAGATGTATGTAATCCCCTTTAAAACTACTTTTACCAATGGAAACTTTTTTTTTGCTAGGAAATACCTTTTTTTTCTTCTTTATTCATTCCCTCCTCACTTCCGGGTCCGGCCACCGATCGGCGATTACGTCATTCGACGATTCGCAAGGGCTGCTGGGATGTATCTCATGGGATGAAATCTCGCATTGTTACACAGGAGTCCTGAGCTGTACTTGTATGTATTGGATTGAGTCCGTGCTCCGCCCCGCCTCCACCCCGCCTCCTCTCAGTGAGCTGTTCTCGGATGTATTGGATTGAGTCCGTGCTCCGCCCCGCCTCCTCTCAGTGAGCGAGGACTGAAAGCATTATATCCCGTAGAGCTCACTGAGAGGAGTCGGGGCGGAGGCGAGGCAGAGAACGGACTCAATCCAATACATACAGTACAGCTCCGGACACCTGTGTAATAATGCGAGATTTCATCCCATGAGATACATCCCAGCAGCCCTTGCAAATCCCCGAATGATGTAATCGCCGATCGGCGGCCGGACCCGGAAGTGAGGAGAGGATGAATAAAGAAGAATAAAAGGTATTTCCTAGCAAAAAAAAACAAAAAAAAAAAGAAAGTTTCCATTGGTAAAAGTCGTTTTAAAGGAGATTACATACATGTAAAGTTACTAAAATGGGTGGAACTCCACTTTAAAACATAGAAAAAGTACATCTACTGTAGTTGTTGTCATCTAGGGTCCCTCACCCCTGTATATAGATGACACATACATTGCAACACCTGTACCCCACCTTATAAAACTTTCCATTTAATACTGGATTCTAATAGTACCATACAAGAATCCAGTGCTCAGTATGGTGCTAGGAAGTGCTGATATCTTGAGTATAGAAAGTAAATCTCATTAATGTGGGCACAGACTGTAATAAAAGTGTTCTAATCTCTCCTCACTCTATCAAAAATAAAAAAATTGCCTTTAGTTATACTTATAATATTGAGTCAGAATTCCTCCCACTATGACCAATGACTGGGCACGAGCCTTCCTCCTACTTACACTATGTATTGTTTTTTACTTTCAATGATCACCAAGCCTGAGACAAAGTTTACCCCCACCGGCCAAAGTCTGCCCCCACCCCTAAAATCGGAAGGACAGTAACTCTGTGTAGAAAGTTTGGGGACTTTTGCTGTGAGACACCCTTGCAAATATATGGTAACAGGTAACTTGTGGGTATCATATCTAAAAAAAAAAAAAACTTGTCACAAAAAAACAACATAAAAACTGCTCATTTTCATTTCCTTGTATGCTTAAAGTGATTGTAAAAAATCACCTTGTAAAACAACCCATTCCGTTCAAAATAGAAATGAAAGGCAAAACATATTTGTATTGATTTAAAAAAACATTATAAAAACATTTTTTCCCCTTTTTTAGAAGTGATCACCTTCCCTATGCTCTCAGCTGCATAAGAGCTATGGGGAGGAGAAGCAGAAGCACACTGATCTTCCCAGTGAATGGCTGTGCAGCAGGGGCGTGTCAGGACAAGCCTGCTCATTGGAGAAGAGTACACTGAGTTTCCTGTATAGCTAGAGAACTGACCACGGTATGCTCTCCTGCTAAGTGTGGTCAGTTTTTAATAGGAAAGCAGAGGGACTGGAAGGAACATAAAGCAATACAAAGAGAACAGAACACTTTCTCATACAAATACATGGTACAGCAGGCACATATCAGAAATGTGAAGTGTTAGGATAACAAACGCTAAAGCAAAACTTCACTCTCTCAATCAGCATTGGCTATTTTAAACCACTTACCACAAAATCACGTACCTGTACGTCATTTTGAGAAAGTGGTTGTACCGAGGTGATGCCTGCAGCTAGGCATCACCCTGGTTCCCTTTTTTAGAGTGCACAGTCGACTTTCATGTGATAACAACCGATGCGGCTAAGCAGCCACTCGGCATTTATCATAAGCAGCGGAAGGGGACACCCCCCCCCACCTGCCTCCTCCCGCTGCTCTGTCCGGGTCTCCACCAGGAGACCAGAGCGATCAGCCGACACATCCGCCAGCTGCCCAGAGACCTGAACAAAGCCAGAATCAGCTTTAATTGGGTCTCCGATATAGTAACGTGGAAGCGTCGTCACAACGTCACTTCTGGTTTACTCAGGAGCCAATGGTGCCGATTTAAAAAAATCCAAAGTATTAAAAAACGCAGATCTTGGTGTTTTGAATACTTTGAAGTGCAGAGGAAGGGTTTCGGGTCTTTTAGACCCCAGATCCCTCCATAAAGAGTACCTGTCACAGGTTATTACTGTCACAAGGAATGTGACAGCAATAAAAGTAATCAGATTTTTTTAAGGGACAGCGTAAAATAAATAAATAAGGAAAAAAAAATGTTTAAAGCGCCCCCGTCCCTGCATGCTCGCACGCCAAAGAAAACACATACCTAAGTCACGCCCGATAATGTAAATAGTGTTCAAATCACACATGTGAGGTATCGCCGCGATCGTTAGAGCGAGAGCAATAATTCTAGCAAAAGTGTTGATTCCATAAGGCCATCCCCCCACAGTTAAAAAACACCCCCTAGGCATACATTTAACCCTTTGATCGCCCCTGGTGTTAACCCCTTCCCTGCCAGTGTCATTAGTACAGTAACAGTGCATATTTTTTAGCACTGTTTATTGTAGTAATGTCACTGGTCCCCCCAAAAGTGTCAAAAGTGTCAGTTAGGGATCGGATCTGTCCGCCACAATGATGCAGTCCCGTTAAAAATCACTGATCACTTGTGTATTTGTATGTTGTTTATTGTTTGAAATTCAATAAAGATTTATTAAAAAAAAAAAAATCACTGATCACCGCCATTACTAGTAAAAATAAATAAATAAATTAATTAAAATCACATAAATCTTTCCCCTAGTTTGTAGACGCGACGCCTTTAGCGTAAAAAAAAAAAATACGTTGGGATTTTTTTCCCCCCAAAAATATGTAGCAGAATACAAATTGGCCTAAAATGATGTAAACATTTGATTTTTACATTTTTTTCATTAGGAATGTTATATATCAGAAAGTGAAAAATATTGTTTTTTTTTTTTCAGAAATTACGTTTTTTTTTGTTTATAGCGCAAAAAATAAAAATTGCAGAAGTGATCAAATACCACCAAAAGAAAGCTCTATTTGTGGGAAAAAAAAGACATTCATTTTATTTGGGCACAGCGTGCAATTGTCAGTTAAAGTAACGCAGTGCCGAATCGCAAAAAATGGCCTGGTCATTAGGGGGGAAATATTTTCCGGTCCAGAACTGGTTAAATTGTGCATGACTGTTAATTTACAAAATTCCTAAACTGACTGGGAATGTTTAACCACAGCCATAATATGAGCCAGTCCCTCGTGGTTCTTCCTACAAGCACGCATCGATAGTATCCAGCTCCGCTACTACTTCCACCATGATCAGCCAGTGCCATAACAAAATGGAAGTGGCCCATCGCTGCACAAAGCTGCCTCACACCTGATGAATAGAAACAGTGCTGCCGTCTCAAACATTCCAAGTATTAATTCATATAAAAAAACAGCTTGTCCAAATTCTCAATAAGAACATACACCACACACTTTTTTTTCCTAACGCTCTGGCACTACATTGTTTTTTAACACTGCGCTCGCTTTGTTTTAAGCACAAGTAATTTGCCTCTTTAGATTTATAAAAACAGGCCATAAATCAGCCATCTCAATTTTCCAGTAGAAGCTTTCTCACTGTCTGAAATTTGCTGGCAGGCCTGAGGCCCGCGCACGGTCAGCATGTCAATCTACTCGCTCTATATATAGAAGGGGAAGTGCAGACCAAATTCCACAGACAGAACCAAAGAAATTCTTCAGGGAGACCAAAGGAAAAAATGTGAGCTACATCACAATTACTCCCTTTTCTCCGACAGGGCAAAGCCCGCCAAATAATCCCACATCCATTAGACTTTATGTTGCAGCATAATTTGCTTTTAATGAGTATGGAATTCCAAGCTGAATCTTAATTTCCTTCCCTCTGCAATGCTGCCCAGCAGCAGGTGTATTCCTATTTCTAATTACAAAGTAGCCAAATAATTTTCAACTTCTTTAGATCTACAGCATCCAAGCATATTTCTGCTGTAATGTGAGATGTACAGTACGGTATGTATGAGGCAAGTCCTCTCTGGAACTGCAAGATATTACTCATATTGTTACAAGCAGCTAATCTCCTTACAATGCACCCAGATATTTGTTTGATATTTGGTTACATAACCCCAACTTATAACAAAAGATGTCCTTGTACTTAGTACTCCTGCCCAAAGGACCCCAACGTGTTTTGACTGCAAAAGTCCAAGGCTTCCTCAGGGGGATGAGGACATCTTAGATTAGAGAGGTTCAACTGACCAGAGCAAATTTTAAAAAGCAAGGCTTGTTCCAGGCTGTCAACCAACTGAGAGTAGCAGAAGGACCCACTTGGGCCTACAAGAGGCCACACATACAGTGCGGGACAAAGGACAATTGCGCATCCATAATCGTAAGGGAATTTAATGAGATGTATAGAAGGCTGGCATCATATTCACGATTTCTTAGGTAATATGGTGATCACGGTCCTCGGTTCAGAATGTTTTAAAACTATGATTTTGCCGCCACAAATGGTGTGTGGGCTGCTTTCAGATATTTGTGATCAAAACTTCTCTCAGGGGGTAGAAGTTTTTCCCTTAGAGGCAATATAGGAGGATCTGCCAAACATCTCAGAAAAGTTTCATCCTGGGTGAAGTGGTTTGTCAGCGCCAGACTGCGGAGACCTCATATTATATGGTTTTGTTAAATCTAAAGGAAAATTGTACAAGAAAATTGAATAACCACTTCGGGATCGCCCCCGTATATATTCATCATTAGTTTGACGTTAAATACCGCGGGTATGGTAGCAGCCATAACCCTGTTATTTTTTTTTTATACAGTGGGCGATTCTCTTTAACATAAAAGTGATCCTGGCAGCAGATTCGCCACGGTGGTGGATTTCATCACAAATATCTGGAAGCAGCCTACACACCATTTGTGGCGGGGTAATCATAGTTTTAAAACATTCTGAACCGAGGTCTGTGATGACCATATTGTGATCATGCTTATTTCTATTACAAGGGATGTTTACATTCCTTGAAATAGGAATAAAAGTGATCAAAACATTTTTTTAAAGGGACAGTGTAAGCCCCTGTTCACACTTAGGCGACCTGTGAGGCGACCTGGTTGCCTCACAGGTCGCCTTCCATAGGGAAGCTGCGGACCCGTTCTAATAGGAGCGACACAAGTCGCTCCGACTTAGAAAAAGGGTCCGGAGCTTCTTTGGGGCGACCAGGAGGCGACCGCCATAGACTTCAATGTTATGAAGTCTGTGGCGGCCGCTCCGAGGTCGCGGCGCGGTGCGAAGTAGCGTCGCCCCTATGTGAACGGGGCCAAAAAGAAAAAACTAAAAGTAAAATAGATAAGAAAAATTTTTTTTAAAGCGCCTCGTCCTTTCAAGCTCGTGTGCAGAAGCGAATGCATATGTAAATGGTGTTCAAATCACACATGTGAGTTATTGCGGCAATCATTACAGTGAGAGCAATAATTCTAGCACTAGACCTCCTCTGTAACTCTAAACAGGTAACCTGTAAAAAGTTTTAAAGCATCACCTATGGAGATTTTTAAGTACCATAGTTTGTCGCCATATTCCATGAGCGTGTGCATTTTAAAAGAATGACATGTTAGGTATCTATTTACTTAGTGTAACATCATCTTTCACATTATACAAAAAAATTTGGGCTAACTTTACTGTTTTTTTTTTTGTTTGTTTGTTTTATTCAAAAAAGTGTATTTTTTTCCAAACAAAATTGCGCTTGTCAGACCGCTGCGCAAATATGGTGTGACATAAAATATTGCAACATTCTCCATTTTATTCTCTAGGGTCTTTGCAAAAAAAAATAATATATATATATATATATATATATATAATGTTTGCGGGTTCTAAGTAATTTTCTAGCAAAAAATATTGATTCAACAAATGTCAGAAACAGGCCCGGTTCTTAAGTGGATAATGTATGGCCAGCCTAAGAGCTGATAACCTAAAGTAAAGAGCCTATCAGATAATGGATTCTAGCACATTTATATCAGCCCAAAGTTGTAGTAACTAGGTAAAACAGCTCAGGAAATATCACAAGAAAGGCCATGGACATATTAGCTCAGGTAAAGTTTGACAGGTCATAGAGCTGTCAGGTATTTCTTAGCAGGTGGGAAGATCTGAGGGAAGTTTAATTGTATTGTAGAAGAGGCATTGCATGAGCCTGCCTGTTTGCAATTTTTTTTTTTTTTTGCATTCACTTTAAAACCTGATCTATTTCAAAAGCAACATGCAAATTGACAAGAATGCCTTCCATGTACAGTAAAGCCTTGGATTGAGAGTAACTTGATTTGAGAGCATTTTTCAAGACAAGCAAAACTTTTTTTTATAAATTTTTGACTTGATAAACAAGCGATGTCTTGATATACAAGTAGTGTAATGTCACAACTGACTATAAAAGAGAAGAAAGGCGCCTCTAAGTGAAGCAATATGGTTACTCACATGGTTGCTGATAAAACAAGTATATCTAAGTATGAAGGCATCTGGGGTAAAGCTGTCCACATAGACCATCCTCCTCACCGCCATCAATGTCATCCCTTCCACGCTGCGCTCCGCGAGTGCTTCAAGCCTGCAGGGTAGTCTTCCCGGTCATGATTGCAGACTGACAGCAGGGAGAGCCGGCGGTGCGGAGGATGGTCTATGTGCACAGCTTTACCCCAGATACCTGCATACTTAGGTGTGCCTCTTTTAATCATCAACAATGTGACTGGCTAAATATTGAACCTTCATTAAATGTAACCATATTGCTACACTTAGAGGCGCCTCTCTTCTCTTTTATACTCTGTAGCTCCTGCAGGATTTTGCTTCTAATCCCCTTGTGGAGGCGCCATTTGTGGATGGACATTTTATGGATACACAACCTATCACATTGCTATAATATTTTTATATGGATTATAAATTGAAGGATTTATGAATAAATGGTTGTGGAACGAATCGTCTGAGTTCCCATTATTTCTTATGGGGAAATTTGTTTTAGATTACAAGCATGTTTGCAGAACTAATTATGTTCGCAATCCAAGGTTTTACTGTATTTAGATGTGCATGTGAAACATGTCTGATGGTGGTAGCACAGATCAGTAACACACTTGTATTGGAGATGAGCCAGAAGGACTCTATGCCTCAATCATTTTCCATAGAATACGGGCCAGAGTCCAGTTAGTTTAACCAGCGCTGGTCGGAATAGTCCCCCCAAGCCTTGTTAACTAGAATTGAGAGTATAAATAGACATGACTTATAGTATAAAACAAGGCGTGTCACCGTTACTAACAGGAAAGCAATCATACATGTTGCTAGTTGAATCCCAGCATTACACAGGAGAACGGTCATTATAAAGGTTTTCCGATTTTATTGCCCGTTCTCAATGTGCTGTCTCCCATTCCAGAACAACTTTGGAAGAAAAGACAGTACAAATTAATAAGTTACAGGACAATGAAAACAACATGGTGTACAGGGAACTGTATAGACTGGATATCATTCACATTTGTGTAGATAGCACACAATTCAAGACAAGGGCCAGCTATAAATTTGATTTGTTTTCCCCATTTTACAAGATGGATGGTAAAAGAAGCATGCTACATTTTATGTGGAAGTGAAAGGTAAAACATGCTGTAAAATCTTAATAGGCTACACAAGGTAAAAATCTATAACCTGGATTCACATTTTTGTCTACTTTAATCTTTTATTAACCACTTGACCTCTGAAAGATTTACCCCCCTTCACGATCGGGCCATTTTTTTTTTAAACGGCACTGCGTTACTTTAATTGACAATTGCGCGGTCATACGACACTGTCCTTAAATATAATGTATGTAATTTTTTTAGAGCTTTCTTTTGGTGGTACTTGATCACCACTGCATTTTTTTATTTTTTGCGCTATAAACAAAAAAAGACCGACAATTTTGAAAAAAAAATATATATATACATACATATATACAGTGCCTTGTGAAAGTATTCGGCCCCCTTGAACTTTGCGACCTTTTGCCACATTTCAGGCTTCAAACATAAAGATATAAAACTGTAATTTTTTGTGAAGCATCAACAACAAGTGGGACACAATCATGAAGTGGAACAAAATTTATTGGATATTTCAAACTTTGTTAACAAATAAAAAACTGAAAAATTGGGCGTGCAAAATTATTCAGCCCCTTTACTTTCAGTGCAGCAAACTCTCTCCAGAAGTTCAGTGAGGATCTCTGAATGATCCAATGTTGACCTAAATGACTAATGATGATAAATAGAATCCACCTGTGTGTAATCAAGTCTCCATATAAATGCACCTGCACTGTGATAGTCTCAGAGGTCTGTTTAAAGTGCAGAGAGCATCATGAAGAACAAGGAACACACCAAGCAGGTCCGAGATACTGTTGTGGAGAAGTTGAAAGCCGGATTTGGATACAAAAAGATTTCCCAAACTTTAAACATCCCAAGGAGCACTGTGCAAGCGATAATATTGAAATGGAAGGAGTATCAGACCACTGCAAATCTATGAAGACCTGGCCGTTCCTCTAAACTTTCAGCTCATACAAGGAGAAGACTGATCAGAGATGCCGCCAAGAGGCCCATGATCACTCTGGATGAACTGCAGAGATCTACAGCTGAGGTGGGAGACTCTGTCCATAGGACAACAATCAGTCGTATACTGCACAAATCTGGCCTTTATGGAAGAGTGGCAAGAAGAAAGCCATTTCTTAAAGATATCCATAAAAAGTGTCGTTTAAAGTTTGCCACAAGCCACCTGGGAGACACACCAAACATGTGGAAGAAGGTGCTCTGGTCAGATGAAACCAAAATCAAACTTTTTGGCAACAATGCAAAACGTTATGTTTGGCGTAAAAGCAACACAGCTAATCACCCTGAACACACCATCCCCACTGTCAAACATGGTGGTGGCAGCATCATGGTTTGGGCCTGCTTTTCTTCAGCAGGGACAGGGAAGATGGTTAAAATTGATGGGAAGATGGATGGAGCCAAATACAGGACCATTCTTAAAGAAAACCTGATGGAGTCTGCAAAAGACCTGAGACTGGGACAGAGATTTGTCTTCCAACAAGACAATGATCCAAAACATAAAGCAAAATCTACAATTGAATGGTTTACAAATAAACATATCCAGGTGTTAGAATGGCCAAGTCAAAGTCCAGACCTGAATCCAATCGAGAATCTGTGGAAAGAACTGAAAACTGCTGTTCACAAACGCTCTCAATCCCAACTTCACTGAGCTCGAGCTGTTTTTGCAAAAATTTCAGCCTCTCGATGTGCAAAACTGATAGAGACATACCCCAAGCGACTTACAGCTGTAATCGCAGCAAAAGGTGGCGCTACAAAGTATTAACTTAAGGGGGCTGAATAATTTTGCTCGCCCAATTTTTCAGTTTTTTATTTGTTAAAAAAGTTTGAAATATCCAATAAATTTCATTCCATTTCATGATTGTGTCCCACTTGTTGTTGATTCTTCACAAAAAATTACAGTTTTATATCTTTATGTTTGAAGCCTGAAATGTGGCAAAAGGTCGCAAAGTTCAAGGGGGCCAAATACATTCTGGGCACTGGGCACTGTATATATATATATATATATATATATATATATATATATATATGTATATATATGTTCTTTACTTTCTGCTATAAAATTTATCATATACAAAAATTTAAAAAAATATATTTTTTCATATATTTCGGCCAATATGTATTCCACGTTTTTCGGTAAAAAAAATAATACTAATAAGGGTACAGGCGGTCCCCGGGTTACAAACATCCAACTTACAAACAACTCCTACTTACAAACGAAGGGAGACAACAGAAGTGAGAGGAAATCTCCCCCTAGGAATGGAAATTCACTCCTGTAAGAGTTCCCATGGGAAAAAGGTGTCTCCACTGAAGCTTTATCACCAATCCTTGTTTCCACAACAACCCAAAATGTTTGAAATCTAATTGTTTTAGGGACAGAAAGTGGGGTGAAATCTCCTGAACAGGGGTAGAGACATCAAAACAAATGGAACAGGGGTGTTGACCCTTCCCTATGCTATCCAAAAACTTAAAAATTATTCTTTTTGCTGGGGCTACACTTAAAAAATGTACCTGTTCCAACTTACAAACAAATTGGACTTAAGAACAAACCTACAGACCCTATCTTGTTTGTAACCCGGGGGCCGCCTGTATACTGATTGGTTTACGTGACCATTATAGAGTCTACAAATTTGGGATATATTTACGGAATATTTATTTATTCATTTTTTAATACTAGTAATGGTGGCGATCAGCGACTTATACACTGTCACTGTACTAATGACACTGGCTAGGAAGGAGTTAAACATCTAGGGCGATCAAAGGATAGCCGTGTGCCTATCCAGTGTTTTTGTGTACACAGTGAGATGCTTTCACTAGGGGAAGAGATTGGTTCCTATGATCGTCCCTTCCCCCCTGTGAGAACTGAGATATGCCTTGTTTATATAGGCATTTTTTAGTTCTCTGTGTTTTACTAAAGATCAGCAGGTGCCAGAAGACATTGAGTCCCCGAGACCTGCAGATCAGCTTCTGCTGTGAATTATCACAGCAGAAGCAACCCACCAGTGGCATGCGTGCGCCCCCTGCAGGCAGAAATGCAAATTTACGTATATATCCATGACTGGCCAAACCTGCCGCCCTGTAGCAGTAAAAGTGCTATAGGGCGGTCGGCAAGTGGTTAAATATACTGTGGAACAACTGGACAAAATTTAAAAAAATGGGAATTTTGTGAGATAATGGTGTTTTTGTTTATATTAGAACTGAAATTTGATTGGATGATCCAAGCAACACTTTTGCGTGTTTTTATACTTTTATAGCTGAAACACATGTTTACACACTGGGTTAAATAACGGCATGTCAAAAGACACCATACGATAAGGTGTGGTTCTAAAAATTTGTCGTATACATAGGTATTCATTTTTGGAAATGCTAATTCAAACATCTGTGAATTGAATCTGAATACTGGCTAATTCTTGAACTTCTACACAAGCTCACAAAAGATTAATGCATACACAGTAGAATATGGTTCGCCGAGGCAAAAGTAAATGCTAATTTCAAATTTGCAAAAAATGATTAAATGCACCCACATTGGTTTAACAAATGTTAATTTTTTTATGGTTTGTACTACAACTGCAATTAGTGCAGCACCCTGTGTGCAATGCACATACTTCTGCAGACTATTTCTCAGGTCTGTACCATTGTAGGACTTCTTCTTGTGCCGGGAGTTTGGGATTTATGCTGGGGCTAGGGAAACATTTAAGAAAAATAAACAGTAGGACACACAACAGTTACTTTTTGAACCAATTTGACTGTATTATTATAGGTTTTGAGGACACTACAATTGGCCTTTAAATATGAATGTACAGGGTCCATAGAGTAACTGGAAGTACAACTAAAGGCAACACATTTTTGTTTAGCTTTGGATAAAGTGAAGAGAAATTCAAATATCTGTTGGTTGTTATTGATGTCTGAGTCCCTGTTAGGGAGATTTACTCAATTTGTCCTGTTTACTATTGTAATTGAAAGTAAAAGAAAATACCACATTTTGGGCTGTCCCCAGAAAAGTAACTGAAGGTAAATCTTTCAATGGGGACACTAGTTCTGGTGGCCTGGGGGTCCCCAAGGGATTCGCTTAGTTTGCAGGGATTTCCTCTCACTTCCTTGGCTATGGGACAGGAAGTGAAGGGAAATCTCCATAATGGTACATAGATGCTGAAAAATAAACCAACAGGGGTTATAACGCTCCCTTACTCTATCCAAAAGGAAAAACAAAGTTTTGCCTGTAGTTTTACTTGTAATCCCAGTTTAGCATACAATGGCTGCTATTTCCCTATCAGTGCTCCCTTGTCTCTCGATCCACCACTACACTACCCCAAAATACTTGGCAAAAGCAGAATTTCTGTAAGATATTTGCATTTTGCTAAGCATGCCTCCTTTCCACCTCAGGTAACGAGCACAGCACTCCATTGTGGGATTTGGGGTTGGGGGGAAGGGGGGACAAGGTGATCACTACTAGTCCATATGTTAATTTATTAATGTTACTGATAATAGAATTTATGCTAAGATTTTCTTTTCATGCTTCCTTTGCGCAAATTCAAGTTGGCAAATGTTCGTCAAGTAAACTGAAATTTAAATAAGTTTATCAGCAACTGTTAAATATATCTGTCAAAATGTTCTTCCATTCACATTTTTTTTTTTTTTTTTTAATTTTAGTTTTGCTTTTAATTAAATGACATATAAAAAGGTGTATTGTATACGACAGATGGGCATACTTTCACATACTGTTCAGTTCAAGTACGGGCTATCAAAGAGATTTGGCAAAGACAGTTTGATTTCTTGGAATGAAGGATCTTGCCATGGTTCAGCAAGATTAGAGCTAACAAACGGAGAGTAAACTTGATGACACATTTGTATTTTTGAAATGGTAGCTGTAGCTGCTGTTGTAACTTGTCAACTTGTTTTGCCGGCAAAAATGCAGAGGGGAGCAGCAGTAGGAGTAGAAGAACTGGCCATATGGTGAATGCCCTGTGTATCTCAGGACTTACAATATACATGCAAATTCTGAAACTGGTTAGCAACTGCAAAGAATAATGTTATGAACACTGCTTTGAATTAAAAAAGTAATCAACGTAAAATCTATGCAAGTGTATTTAATTGAACAAGAATGCTGATTTTTGGTTGGCTGCTACAACACAACATATCATGGCTCTGTTACCAAACTGTGGTCTGTGTTCTAGAAAGCAGGAGTTAAAAGTGTCATTATTTGGTTTTGTGTCATTCATGTACAACACAGCTGTTATTCATCCACTGTTCTCCTGCATCCAGCGGGGTAATTATTGATATAACCTCTAGCTGGAGGGTAGAAAAACACCTCTGCTGAATTTGCTGCAAGATGCCCCATTAATCGATAATTTGGTTTGTACGAAATAAAAAAAAAAAGAAGACAAAAAATTCTTGGCACACCAAATGGAATTATTTCACTCCTTTTTCTTCAGAAAGAAGAGAAAATTCCCACAAGGGTTCTGCTAACAAAAAAAAAATGTTAGTTTTCCACTGGAAAAGACAAAGAAAAAAAAAAGGTCTCGCAAGTCCCGGCACATTCTAAAGCACACATTAAACAGTCTATACTTTCCAGTCACGTTTGTGGAGTAGGCTATTTATTAGCTGTTTAGCTTCCAAGTTCCACTATTATCATAACTATAGAACATTTTTACTAAAACTAAATTATATTTAGCTATTCCAGGCTGAGAACTGCCATGTTTAACCAGAAAAAAAAAATTGTTCAATGGAGTGTCGTAATAAGTTAAATGTCCGTAGCGGACTGTATATCACGCAGAAGTGCTTCCTACACATTTAAATCTCCAGTTTTGGTGAGTTCTGGTCTTTACACAAAACCTTAGATCTTCTGTATGTGAATACCCTGTATAATGAGGTGGGAGAGATCAAATATTGCACGGGTGGAATTTGAGGATCACAGCAGACTGTAATATAGCAGAGCACATTAAATGGACTGTATAATAAGCAGACACTAACAGCATGGAGCAGACAAGATTCGTGTATTTAAATGTCTGCACTTACCAGCTAGCAGCCATAAAGTAGGCTGTAAATGCTGCTATGTGTTTGTGTGTTGTAAGTGCATATAACAGTTTTTTTAGTGGTGAGTACAAGAGAGGTAAGTAACTAAAAAAGTATTAATAGTGCTGGACTTAAACTAAAAAACAAGCAAGACATAAAATAACTAGAAAACTTACAATTTCCGGGGAAATTGTGTGAAGTGTTCTTGCCGTGTGTGTGTGTGTGAGGGGGGGTGTGGCTGTGTGTGTGTGGGTCGTGTGTGTGTGTGTCTGTGTGTGTGGGAGGGGGGCTGTGTGTGTGTGGTGTGTCTATGTGTGTGGGAGGGGGGCTGTGTGTGTGGTGTGTGTGGGGTGTGACGTGTGTGTGGTGTGGGGTATGGGGTGAGTGTGTGTGGTGTGTGTGTGTGTGTGGTGTGTGTGTGGTGTGTGTGTGGAGGGGTGTGTGTGTGTGTGGTGTGGCGTGTGTGTTGTGGGGTGTGTGTGTGTGTGGTGTGTGTGTGTGTGGTGTGTGTGTGTGGCGTGTGTGTGGTGTGTGTGTGTGGCGTGTGTGTGGTGTGTGTGTGGAGGGGTGTGTGTGTGTGGTGTGGTGTGGTGTGTGTGGGAGTGGCAGCAGTTAAGAAATAGTGAAAACTATCAGGACTATGGCTTAGCCGTGGACATTTTTAGTGGCAGCAGGGATAGCTGAACATTTGATATAAGATTTGTGTAGGTGAAAATGAGGGAGTGGTGGCAGTTTAGAAATAATGTCCTGATTTTTCAGCTCCCACTCTAGTTTTTGTCAGCTCCAACTCTAGTTTTGAACATTCCGCCATTCATTCCTATGGGACCAATTTCACCACAAAAATGACGATATTTCGTGAACCATTCTGCAAAACGTTCCACAAAGTAAAAGCACACCAATCAGGAACAATCCGCACCTTTCGGTATATTACTGTCTGTGTAGTGTAAAAACTGTGGCTATAATAATAAGAATATATATGTGAGATAACAGTAAGCGGTCTTGCCTTGCAAGAACACTTAATAATCTTTACGCTCACTCTTTGAATCCAAAAAGTCAGCACACAATTTAGTCCACTGTAAACGTTAGTAATCACATATCTGGTAAAAAAAACATCTACGCTGATGTATTTCGGCCAATCCTGGTCTTAGTCATAGCAACAATTTAGGCCAGAATTGGACAAAACACACCAGGCTTAGCTTGAATGCTTTTTACTTGATATGTGATTGATCACAATTACAGTGGATTCAAATTGGGTGTAGGCTTTTTGGATTCATGGATTGTATGCACCCTTGAGAGAATGTTGCTTCTGCCATTAGTTCTGAGAATATTTTCTAGCCAGGTGAGCTAATCAGAAAGACTGGTGTGCCACAGATACTCTCATGACAATGAGAGATTGAAATAAAAATGCACTGTACACACAAACCAATATTTTGGGGACTGATTCTATAGCACCACTACATCCTTTTAATGTAATTTGCATATATCAGCAATCATTCCAGGAAAATAAAAATTTAAAAGAGCGATGATTACTTTCAAAAAAGATACATAAGACCATAAAGAACTAAAAAAGATTTGCTACCTCTGTATTTTTCCCATAATTCTTTGGTGCAGTCAATTTGTAACCATTGCTCAGATCTCAATAAGTAAATGAGCAAATTCTAGCTGAATTATACGTATTTTGCTATGTGAAGGATGCCCTTCTATGTCTGTTCGCATGTTTCCTCTCCCTGCTTTAAAGACTATATTGAGTATCCGTTTATATGTCTGTGACAAACTCCCCTCTTTTGAGTTGCCACGAGTACCTGGAGAGGACTACTTGTCAGCCTCTTACCATGTGATTATGGTCCCATGTTGAAACACTTTTTCTTCCCCTGCTGTTGAATCTGTACGTATGTGATCTGAGCGCCATTTAGTAATAATGTGCGCTCAGTTCTAAGCTCTCTGGGGATATGTTGAATGTACCTGTTTTATGCAATAAGCTGCATAGTTATATAGTTTCATGTATTTTGCTGTCCTTGGGAGATCAGTGGATCACTTCTCAATTGTCTCCAGGACAAAAGACTGTGTAGAACCAGTTTTGGGCAGACAAGTCAGGCCAAAGAGACTTGTACAGTCAGGCCAAAGAGACTTGTACAGCCAGGCCAAAGAGACTTGTACTAACTTTGGAACCACTGGTCTGATTCGTGCCATTTTTTAATATATTGTTCCCCTGAATGGATTAATTGTGAATATGTATTTGTATAAAGTTTGGATGTATAGTTTTAAAGTTACAGCATGTGGATAAAAACTGAATTTTTCCTGCCTGTGATAATTATGTTAACCATTGTTTACCATAATTACATCCCAGACAGAAGGGAGGATTTTATGTGGATTGTAACCTTTGTGTTATTGGTTAATGTGTATTTGTTGTGGGTGTCTCCCTTGCATGGGGGCAGGGGATAAAATAAATTGTAGTTTGAAATGCCTGTTGTTGCTTCCAGTAAAGCGTTCCAGCATTCAGCTTTGGCTCATGTGTGGAATTATTCAGCGATATCAGCGATTTCTTATTTGGCAAATTGGGGATTCTTCAACTATTGGGGATTAAGGAATTACAAGGCGGTGAGATACAGTGATACCGTCACATGCTACAACACTGGGAATCAAAAACAGTTGACATTTTTGTAAATAAAATACTTGCTTTCACCTTTGCTTCATCATGGTTGCATGTAAGTACTGCTAATCTCTTACAGCCTGCTTCTGCCACATTCTGTCAACATGAGCACTAGTGATGTTTGCGTGACATTTCTCAGGGAGGGATTCTAATATAAGATGATGACAAAAGTGGACCATGCCTGCATTATGCACTTTGTTGACAAGCTTTGGGCCTGAGTCAATGGCATCAGTTTAAAATCAGTTTAGGACTCTTCTGAGACCATTCAGAATTATTTGATCATTTTTTCAATGGCATTTGACCTACAGTTGACCTCCTTCTTACCTGAAACTGACCTGCTTTGGATTCCCATAGACTCAGGCCCTTATGAGTCTTAAAATTGCTACTTGAATTCCCCATGGAAAGCCAGTGTAACAGGCTGACAAAGCAGAACAATTGTGAGACAAGTACACAGTGTGCTGCCACTCAATAACAGCAAGTATCTGAACAAGGACCTTAATATTTAGAATATGAGGTATTTTAATGAATAATACCTATGTAGGCGCACTCAGGTGTATTGTCCCCTTAGGGACAAAGTGTGTTATAAAAGTCCACTAAGATTCTCTGTAAGAGTGAAAAAACACAAAAGAGAAACACATTACCAGTCCCTGCGCAGATCCTGGAGATTAATTCTTAAGCTGGGGAACCTTGTAGTTTGGCCAGTGGTGAAACACATGAGTAAAAGCGTGGCAGCTCTCTTAACCCTCCATGGTAAATGAGGCAGAGAAACTAGGCGTTGAGACCTGAAGAAGGAGGCCACTCCTCCGAAATGTTGTCTTTAGCAACCCCATGAATGTCATGTCCTGGGTCCTGATCGGGGATCTCCCCTCTGTGTAACCGCACTGTCGGCTACAGTATCCGGCTCTTGCAGAGCGTGCAGCGAGCGGCTGGACCGTGTGCAGGCGCACTGCATTGAGCTACCTTGAGACATCCGAGGTGGTTGCCTTAGCTGGACGTTGTCCACTTATCAGTGCGGGAACGAACAGCTGAGCCGCCGGAAAGGAGGAGAGTACCCTACACACATCAGATCGGGGGATATCATTTCCATGCATGACACTATACTTGTTTGTGAGTACCTGTTTTTATGGCTCTAATTATTTTCATTAAATGGTGTTACACTAGGGCGTTGTGCGCTCTCTTTCTTTTGTTTTCTGTCTGTAAGAGTGAACAAATTCTGCATCACTAGGGCAAGCTTTCTATGAGTATAAGCAGACTCTGTTCAAAAAGAAAAAAGGAGAAAGCAAAGTGCCTCTATGTGCAGTATGGATTAATTTTATTAAAAGTACCATAATCAGCAATTCACATTAAGTAAAACAGGCTATTCATTATACAAATTGCTGTGTTTAATGAACGTTCTCCTGCTGCCAGGTCCGTACTGTATCTCGAATGCACTGGCTCAATGGCGTCTTCACTTCCGGATTCACGGTGGAACGTACACGAGAAGTGAAGGTGAGGTCACAATGGCAGGGTGTGGCTACATATTTCGGAGCATGTGCCGAAGACATACAGGAAGAGCTGCCATTGTGACGTACCTCCGCTTCCAGTGTGTACATTCTTGGTTCTGGAAGTAAAGACGCCATTGAGCCGGTGCATTCTAGATACAACGTGGACCTAGTGTCAGGAAGACGTTCATGAAACACAGCAGTTTTTAAACTGAAGAGTCTGATTGTTTTTGCTAAAGGCGAGTTGAGCATTGCTGTAGTTTTAATAAAAGCTGTAGGTTTAAAAATATTTAAATTACTTTGAAGTGATGGTTCTCCAATATGGGAACCCCCATCTACTTTATTGACAACTTTTGGAGAAACTTTTCTAGAATACAGGGCTTTGGTCTGAACAACCAATTGCCAGGACTAAACCATGTGTATGTTCTGTCACTGCCCAACATGGAGCCTACAAATGATTTATACTCAGCACTCTCATTGATCACGAGTGAATAGAGAAGCCATGGAGTGCAGGGTGAGTGCTAGTAAGGGAATGCTCTCAAAAGAGAATCTTTCTTTTAGCTCAGAATGGGCAATATTACAGAATATTTTTTAAGTGCGGAGACCTCGCCGTTTCAACCTCTGAGAAATAAAAGAAGCCAGTGGGTGATTGAGCCAGAGGCCCTCACCCGTAACTATACAAAGTTTTTCTTTGGTCGAGACTGTAGGCTTTTAAACAGTAAAAATCTAAGAGCCGTATGTAGGGACGCCTTCAAGATCAATTATTTTAACCCGGCAAAGCATGTTTTACGACAGACGGTTCTGTTTTCATTTCTTCCACTTTTGCGCAGTTGAAACGATCCAAGGTTACAACCCCATCACAAGGGGACAAAATGACCTGTTAAAATGTCTCGTTAGGAGGTTAAGTGTCTTGGGTTTGGCATAATGAGGCCATTTAAATGACATCTTGAAAGCAAGCCACGCGAAAAGATTTATGGGTGTCGTTTGAGAAAATTCATAATTAATACAGTTACCTGAAATGCAAAAATAAAGAAAACACGATGGAATAGGAAATCTAACACCACAGAGAGTTTTCATAACCTCCAAAAAAGGTTACAACAATAATTGCTGGTGGGTACCGCAAGAACAGTCGATGAAGCACAGCTGTCTTGTGCAAACTGGCATCAGACCAAATTTTGAGACTATTAGTTGAATTGTGCAGAAGTCTAAATTACTGGGAAAGCTCTGCAAGGACCAAATGCAGATGTTTATTGACATGTACAGAACACACAAATAGTTTGTTACACTTGCTCTTTGAGTACATTACCAAATATCTGAATTAAAGATATTTTCTATTGTATTATTCTATTATTATTTATATTATTATTTTGTAACCTTGCTGTTATATACCCTTTTTCCTTATATTTGATAATTTCTTAACAAGTTCATATTTCTGTGTTATTATTTCTAATATTTCTATTTTAATATACAGTGGAACCAAAGTACCTGTTCTACAAGGAAAAACAAACATTTCTACACCATTTTCACTATTCATATTTATATTAAAGTGTACTGTATGTAAACCCTAACAAAGAACATTTCCTATTTGCTCCTTTTTGGTCTATTGAATATATTTTTGAAAGTGTTTTATTATATCAGTTCAAACAGAAATGTGCAAAAAAATATGTTTATCCTGTCAGTAATCTTGCTAACTGATAAGTTCCTGTGCTTTCCGCCTCTGCTGGACAGAAACCTTAAAGCTGAATTCCAGGAATTCCACCATTATGAGTTAAGTCCAAGAAGCTGCATGACATCTCCTTGACTTAGCTCTATTTTATATATCTGACAAGTTTATTGCTCTTACAATTTATTTACAATCTTACTCTTTACAAATTACACTTGAGGCACTCAAGGATATAAGAGAGGAGAAAAGTACATAGAGCATCTATGCCCACCTCTGCTGTCCATTCAGAGAAGCTTTTGCATTTTTCACAAAATGCAAAGGCTTCGGTGAATGGGCAAGAGGAGGGGAGGGGCAGGCAAAGCAGCTGCAGTGACTCTCCTGTTAAAAATGCATAGCTCAGAAGGATCAGTGTGGCTCTCCTGGAACTACAGAACAGGATAATAGCTGTCTTCCAGTACTATAAAGCTGTCAGATATAAATAATAAAGCTAAGCACAGTTGGTTTCATGAACCCTGCTGGACATAATTCACAAATAGTGTGCCTTCATTTTCTACAAAAGAGTTGAATTGCTGGAATTCATTTTTAAAGAGTGTTTTCAGTTCTGCCCAGATCACGTGTGTGAACTACAGAAATGGTCCCCCCATAAGTTATTAAGATCAGGAGAGGAGGACGGTGTTCTGAAGTCCAAGCCAGGACCGTGCAGCCTTAGGGTGGAAGGCTTCTCCTCTATAGATACAGGGCATTAAATACAAGTGTGTTACTAGCAAGATCACTAAGTAAAAATAAAGGCTTACGACCCTTAAAAAAACAATGATTACAGCTACATCATCTAAGGACTGGTTGATTGAAACATAATATAATTCTGATCATGGATTTAGATACATTTTAAAGAGGTCAATGCTTATGGGTAAGGTTACATGGCTTTCCAACACAGTAGTGTTTTGTATAGCATAACTGTCAGACATCTATTTTTATACATTTATTATATAAGGTACATTATATTTAACAATGCATACAAACATTTTTATCCCAGCTGCCCTCCCTCTTCCTCCCCATGCAATTTAGATCACCAGACCTTTCGCAGACCTTATTAAAAAAGTTGCTTACAAGTTTGCAGGATTATGGCTTCTCCATTGTGGTGAAAAATATGTGCATGCCTAGTCCCAGCTTGGAGGAGGACAGAAGCGCTGTCTGACCAGTAGACTGTGGACATTTAATCAAGGTCACCCACCGATCTGAAGTCTGCAGCGGGGGCTTGAAATTATATGGGGAGGGTGAGTGAGGGCAGCTGGGATGGAAATTTTGGTACATATAGTTACCCTTTATGTATGGATCCTGCTGGACCCAAAGCTACATGAAAGAAAGATCTTAGAGCAGTGAAAATTCCACGCACCACATGCGCAATCCCCTGGTAAACAATGAAATATACTAGCAAATTACTCCCAGCCTCCAGGCATATAATTCGATTTGTGACAAAATAAGATCATTGTAATAAGCCTTTTTAACCAGTGTAACTGAATAAAAAACACCAAACATGCCAAATAAAAATGCGCCACCAGGACGCGCCTAGGGGTTAATGTGTATCCAAGTAGAATTTCACAATAGCTGTTGAAATTAATCAGAACAAGTATTCTGTTGAGGAAAGGGCAAGCAAGGGATAGCAGACAGAGAACAGAAACATCCAACCACAATAATGAGAGTTCAGCATTCCACCCTCACTGAGCTCTCCTACTTTACATTCAAAACAGATTTCAAACAAATTCAAAGACGGGAAAAAGATGTTTCCACATCGTTCCATTCTTACACTGCTAGCTGTGAGCAATTACAATAGAGTCAGGTTTTTGTATCCACTTCTACCAACCCAGGCATCAAGTGTCACTAGATAACATTCTTATTAGCTGAAACATCAAGCTAAAAAAGAACTTCAGTTATAATTTATTAGTCTCTAAGGAATTAGGGATGTAGGTAAAATATATATATATATATGCTTACTGTAGTTATCCTTTTCTTACATTTGTGTCATTGGTGTATCACCCAATCTAGCGATGGCAGATTATCAAAAAAAAAAAAGCTATTGTCAGCAGTGGCGGCTGGTGCTCAAAATTTTTGGGGGGGGCGCAAAAAGAAAAATGTAATAGGTATTGCTTCGCGGCAGAAAACGCGCTAAAAAATTGCGTGATTTTGAGGTCATGGTACAGGCATGGCACAGGTGATGGCATAGGCATGTCACAGGTCATGGTACAGGAGATGTTATAGGCATGGCACAGGTCATGGTAAGGGCATGGCACAGGTGATGGTACAGGCATGGCACAGATGATGGTACAGGCATTGCACAGGTGATGGTATAGGCATGTCACAGGTCATGGTACAGGAGATGTTATAGGCATGGCACAGGTGATGGTATAGGCATGGCACAGGTGATGGTATAGGCATGGCACAGGTGATGGTACAGGCATGGCACAGATGATGGTATAGGCATTGCACAGGTGATGGTATAGGCATGGCACAGGTGATGGTATAGGCATTGCACAGGTGATGGTATAGGCATGGCACAGGTGATGGTACAGGCATGGCACAGGTGATGGTACAGGCATGGCACCGGTCATGGCACAGGTGATGGTACAGGCATGTCACAGGTCATGGTACAGGAGATGTTATAGGCATGGCACAGGTCATGGTAAGGGCATGGCACAGGTGATGGTACAGGCATGGCACAGATGATGGTATAGGCATTGCACAGGTGATGGTATAGGCATGGCACAGGTGATGGTATAGGCATGGCACAGGTGATGGTACAGGCATGGCACAGGTCATGGTAAGGGCATGGCACAGGTCATGGTACAGGAGATGTTATAGGCATGGCACAGGTCATGGTAAGGGCATGGCACAGGTCATGGTACAGGAGATGTTATAGGCATGGCACAGGTCATGGTAAGGGCATGGCACAGGTGATGGTACAGGCATGGCACAGATGATGGTATAGGCATTGCACAGGTGATGGTACAGGCGAGATGGTATAGGCATGGCACAGGTCATGGTAAGGGCATGGCACAGGTCATGGTACAGGAGATGGTATAGGCATGGCACAGGTCATGGTAAGGGCATGGCACAGGTGATGGTACAGGCATGTCACAGGTCATGGCACAGGAGGTGGGCAGAGGGACAGGTGGGGGGCAGCGTCACAGAAGATGGGCAGCATCACAGGAGGTGGGCTGAGAGACAGGACAGTGGAGAACCTCTCCAGCATCAGGTCATTAGGCAGTGGTGGGTAGTGGGGCTCGTGCAGTCCCAGTTAGGAAGGTGAGCATGGGGGGGGTGAGGATAGATAGGCCAGGGGTGCAGTGGTCAGGAGGTGGAGGGTTTCAGGCAGATGTCTGACCGTTGCTGCGCTCCTCCTGCCTGTCTTCTCTCAGTGAGAAAGCTGACCCACATCGTACCGCTTGAAAGAATGAGCCCTGTGTCCTCTGCTCACCTCTGATGCCAGATCCCCCCTCCTCCTCCCCGCTGCCTCCAGTCCCGGCGGACTCCTATTTGGTCACTCTGTCCAGGGCTGGGCTGGGCTGGGCTCCCCGCTGCTCAAACTAGGAGCGCTCCGCTCCTATTGTAGGGCCGGCCCTGCGCACACAGGAGAGAGAGGAGGCACTGAGGCTGCTTCCAATTATCACTTACCTGCTCGTCTTGGGTTGGCTCTCTCACGACCGGGACCGGGCCGACTTCACTGGCGTCTGCTGCTGCTGCAGAGGTGATGGGACTCGGGAGTCGGGAGAGACTTCTCCACCGACAACGTGCGCCGCTGCTCCTCCTCTCTGAAGGCGGGCGGGAAGGTGACGGCCGGGACGGTGAGTGATTGACGCACCGCCCCCATGCGACGTCACCCAGGATGTCCTGTATGATTGGTCCAGGCTGGAGACTGGACCAATCACAGCCAGGAATCCACGAAGTGGGGGTGTCCAAGCAATGTGCCCTGCGCCCAGGTTACGCCCCCAAAAGGCAGCCAATCGGCGCCTCTTGTGGGTCGTAACCACCCCACCCCCCCACCCCCAGCCTCCACATAGGCCGGCGGCGGCGAGGTTTGAGAACGCAATTTTTTTTTTTTTGAAAACTTTATTGCTCATTTTGTCTTTTTTTTTTCTTTTTTTAGGGGGGGCGGCGCCCTGGCGCCCCCTATGCACGGGCCGCCACTGATTGTCAGGATCCCAAAGCATGAAATGTGGGGTGGTCAACTTTCTTGATATAGAGGACCTCAGGTGCAGCCTCTGACATCACCAATGGGCTGTACATAATATTCAGTGAATGTTAAGCTACAGAAAGATGTCAGAGACTGGATGACATCTTTCAGAGACAGGATGCTCCTGATGAAGCGCGTGACGCGAAACGGCCGTAGACGCGAAACGGCCGTAGCGCTATTGAGCCATGCCTGAGGTCCAGCCACCACTTTAATATCTGAGTTATTGTCTCCTGATTGTCATTTTAACTATTTTGCATTTTTTATTAAATATTTTTTTGTATTGATTACTACACTATGAGTATCTCTATATTTATTTATTTGGATGTCCATTTTCGCCTAAATTGATGCCACGGTTCCACATAAGGAGACTGTATTGGCCAATCTCACTCTTCAGGACCGAAAAGGACCTAGACACCAGTCTAGACATGCACTATTGCTGTCTTATAATGTGGACAGCAACTAGCTCTGGTGAGTGTGCACTTTATACATACGGTGGAGGACAAGGTTCACAAGTGTCAATATTAATGTTTTATTCTTTACAGTGGGACACTTTTTTCTTGTATTTGATTTATATATTTTTTTGGACTCACATTGAACTTTTTTATTATGTTTAATCTAGTTTTAGCGCTGAAAATGTTTTATATTCACACAACAGGAGTTGACTACAGGCGTGCTACAAGAGATGGTCATAGACTGCGGATATGTTACAGGAGATATTCAGAGACTGTGAACTTGCTTTAGAAGTTGTTGGAGACTGGGAACATTTTTCAACAGACAGTCATGGAATGGAGAAAAATGACATGAGACTAGAGATCAGCACTATAACAACCTATTTACAAATCAATGCTTCTACATTCTCTTTACTTTACTCAAAGTACTTTTGTCACATTTATTATTTCTCAAAAAAAAAAGAAAAAAAAAAAAGAAATGGACAGTACTGCGGCAAAGTGGCTCGTCATCGTCTGACGACGTAGACGCTGCTCTTCCCCGATCGTCTGGGATCTAGTGTGGAGATCCGCCTGCTTGTGTAAACACAAGCGGGCGGATCTCCTAAGTGACAGGCAGGGTCAGATTGCAGGGTTCAGCATAGCTGAACCCTGGATCTGTCCTTGTGTCACACAGTCACCTCCCCCCACACACGTCAGTAAGCACCAAGCATACATTAACCCCTCCCTCTCCAATAAAATTAACCCCTTCCCTGCCAGTGTCATTTTTACAGTAACAGTGCATATATATAGCACTGATTACTGCAGTAATATCACTGGTACCCCCAAAAGTGTCAAAAATGTCAGTCAAGGGTCCGATCTGTCCGCAGCAATGTCGCAGTCCTGCAAAAAAATTTGCAGATCGCTGCCATTACTCGTTAAAAAAACAAAAAACACCAAAAATGACAGAAATCTTTCCCTTAGATAGTAAACGCAATAACTTTTGCGCAAACCAATCAAAATACGCTTATTGTGTTTTTGTTTACCAAACATAGGTAGCAGAAAACAAATTGGCCAAAAATTTACGCTATTATTTTGTTTATAGCGCAAAAAGTAAAAATCGCACAGGTGATCAAATACCACCAAAAGAAAGCTCTGTTTGTGGGAAAAAAAGGACGTAAATTTCGTTTGGGTATGGCGTTGCTTGACCGCACAATTGTCAGTTAAAGTCGCACAGCGCCGAATCGCAAAAAATGGCCCAGGCGTAAGACAGCAAAATCCTCCGGTGGTAAAGTGGTTAAAGCTACTTTAAGGCTCACTACATATCCAGGCTGATCCAGAGGATCAAGAAGATTCCTCCATCTACTCTAAACATCTCTCTGCTGGCTCTTGTATTAGGCAGGCCATAGATGGTTCGAATCTCGGACAGTTCAGTGGGGACCAGCCTATTATAGTCACTAGCAGTAATCACTGTATTCTTCTAGCAGGAACGGCTCCCCCAGCCACAACCCCCCTCACTGGCAGAACGCAATGGCTCAGCGGGATGGATTCCCCCATCAACGCTGACTGTGTTAATGGGGGAATGGAGCGATTTTCTTATGAATAAGAGGAGTTTGTAAATCAATATTAAAGTTCATATGTGTGTTTTGTTACAGCTTTTCCACAAAGGTAAACTAAAACCTGTTGACCCTGCCGAAAACCCAATTAACTGCTACCTCGCTGTAGTGATCATGTTATCAGTACTGCCTTTCAATGAACTATAGAACATCTCCCACTTATTTTATGGAGATGAGTAGGTGTTTTGTGGTCCTTACACACTTTCTGCTCTGGGGTGGCAACACTGCTCCTCCACAGATATAGTACAATGACTGAGCGTTGTCATTCTAGGAACGGAACTGGCAGGATAACTAGGTTAAAATAAAGGAAAAACGCCTGAAAAAGGGAAACTAATGCAGCCACTACATCTACAGACTGGTAAGCTGCAATATATTAGTTTTCTTCTCAACTTAAGATACGCTTTAATCTTTGCTTTCCCCATTGAATAAAGCTTTTGTGAAACCTTTACGTTCAAAATCATCCCAGTTCAAGATGCTTTGATGGAACACAAATACACTTTACCTTCTATAGCTGTATTTGTTTTAGCTGACCTCATTTCAGGCTCTGTTCTGTTCCCACCCATTACTGGATCCATTTGATCCTTTTTTTTGTTTTAGTCACACTCGCAAATCCAAATACAGCACATCCACTTCTGCACTCACTTCCAAACCACACCATCCATTCCACCCTCACTGGCGTGCCAAAGACAATCTCAGTCTGGAACACGGCACCTTCCCAGAATCTATGTTTTCATTTAACCATTCTGAATTAATTCCGCCCATTGCGCCTTTTAATGGTTTGCAACAGGTGGGGATGGATTTGCTAATGTGCCTCTGTCAAGAACATTGTTGTAAGATTTATACACGCTTGCGATGTTCTTCTCACACTCCTGGTTGCTTTCTAATGTTTGCAGGACCCATAAATATAAGAAATTCCTACACTTAGAAATATACATTTTAGGAATTTTAAAGCCATTAGTCAAGGCCATTCAATAAACAGGTTAATTGAAGGTAACATGGTCCAGAGTTATGGCAACACATTTAACATAAGGGCTTTCATGTTTAGTTTCATTGTGTCCTGTGGAACAGATAGGACTTGGTAGATTTTCAAATGTCCTGAAGCCTGGCTACTGAGCCAAGCTGGCCCACCATGCAGTCAAGTTGGACATGTTTACAGTCAACCCTACCATGAACAATCACAGTATAAAGTTACAAGTACCATCACAAATTGCTTTTGTTCACTGACTAGAATTCTAGTGTGCCTAGAATTATTGTTATAGTTGGACAACCAGCATCATACTGGGTTTTAATTTTTTTCATAACATTAAAGGAACCTATCAGGATCAAAGTTTGGTGGTGGAACTGTCAGCATGACAGCCTTTCAGTTATCATGTGAAGATGTACAGGTGCATCTCAAAAAATGAGAATATCATCAAAAAGTTAATTTATTTCAGTGATTCGATTCAAAAAGTGAAACTTATATATATTATAGAGATTCATTACACACAGATTGATATATTTCAAGCAATTTTCATTTTGATGATTATGACTTATAGCTAGTGAAAACCCGAAATTCAGTATCTCAGAGAATTTGAATATTTTGAAAAAGTTCAGTATTGTAGACTCATAGTGCCACACTCTAATCAGATAAAAAATTCAAAACACCTGTAAGGGTTTCCTGAGCTTTTAAATGGTCTCAGTCTGGTTCAGTAGGTTACACAATCATAGGGAAGACTGCTGACTTGACAGTTGTTCAGAAGACAGTCATTGACACCCTCCACAAAGAGGGTATGTCACAAAAGGTCATTGCTAAAGAAGCTGGCTGTTCACAGAGTGCTGTATCCAAGCATATTAATGGAAGGTTGAGTGGAAGGAAAAAGTGAGGTAGAAAAAGGTGCACAAGCAACAGGGATAACCACAGCCTTGAGAGAATTGTGAAGCAAAGGCTATTCAAGAATTTGGGGGAGATTCACAAGGAGTGAACTACGGCTGGTTTCAGTGCTTCAAGAGCTGCCACAAACAGACGTATCCAGGACATGGGCTAGAACTGTCACATTCCTTGTGTCAAGCCACTCCTGAACCAGAGACAACGTCAGAAGCATCTTACCTTGGCTAAGGAGAAAAAGGACTAGACTGTTGTTTAGTAGTTCAAAGTCCTCTTTTCCGATAAAAAGTAAATTTTGCATTATATTTGGAAATCAAGGTCCCAGAGTCTGGAGAAAGTGTGGAGAGGCAAATAATCCAAGTTGCACGTGAAATTTCCACAGTCAGTGATGATTTGGGGAAATATGTCACCTGCTGGTGTTGGTCCACTGCGTTTTATCAAGTCCAAAGTCAGCGCAGCCCTCTACCAGCAAATTCTAGAGTACTTCATGCTTTCCTCTGCTGACCAGCTTCATGGAGATGCTGATTTCATTTTTCCAGCAGATCTCGGCACCTGCCCACACTGCCAAAAGTACCAATACCTGGTTTAATGACCATAGTATCACTGTGCTTGATTGGCCAGCAAACTCGCCTGACCTAAACCCCATAGAGAATCTGTGGGGTATTGTCAAGAGGAAGATGAGAGACACCAGACCAAACAATGCAGATGAGCTGAAGGCTGCTATCAAAGCAACCTGGGCTTCCAGAACACCTCAGCAGCGCCACAGGCTGTTCGTCACCATGCTACATCGCATTGATGCAGTAATTTATGCAAAAGAAGTTCTGACCAAGTATTGAGCACATACTATACTGTACATGGACATACTTTTCAGTAAGCCAACATTTCTTTTTTAAAAATCTTTTTTTATTGGCCTTATGTAATATTTAAATTTTTTGAGATACTGAATGTTGGGTTTTCATTAGCTGTAAGCCATAATCATCAAAATAAAAGAAATAAATGCTTGAAATATATCACTTTCTGTGTAATGAATCTAGATAATATATGATTTTCACTTTTTTAACTGAATTACTGAAATCAAATAACGTTTTGATGATATTAAAATTTTTTGAGATGCACCTGTAATGTATTGCAGCTGACCAGTTATTTTTTCGCAGGCTCTTTTTCTTTTATTTTCAGCTGGTGATCCTGCCAGTAACTCACTTCTCATCTTAGGGTGACAACGCTCACTCGCTGCACTGTGTCTATGGAGGAGCAGTGTTGTAACTCTAAGACAAGGAACAATGTAACTGATAACAATACAACAGAGGCATGGAACAAAATAAAGTTATTCGTTCACAAAATTTCTATCAGAAATAATAAATAATTAAATATTTTAAAAAAAAGGATTGCAAGGTATATTTAAGAGACCAAAAGGAGGCAAATAGGAGTAGCTCATTGTTAGGGTTTACATACACTGGAAGCTGATTGTTCTCTGCTGAACTCTGTGGAAAGATTCTGCCTATTTATAAAACATATTTGCTGTCTACATTTATCTGCTTGTTTTCTAATCAAATTTGCTACAACAATCTCATACCATTCTCCATATTTATAAAAATACGGGTTCACAGGAAGGGGTCGAATGACACACTTTCCATCCTTAAATTGGCGAACCAGTGGGAGACAGTGATTGAGTTTGGGTTACTATGCCAGAGACTGAATTTTTAGGTTTTTGACCAAGCTTGAGTGAAGCTTTGAAGAATAACTCCACTTTTATTGAGAAAATTTAGTAAATTAATATTTAATATATGATGTTTTAATAAAATGCCTTTGAAAAGGATTTTTAAACCAAACTGTTTGTATTGTAGAGTCACTCCTTTTTGGGGGTACCGAGAAAGTCTACTCTCTTCACACATTATTTATTTCTGTTTAATATATTTTGGCTGATGGCACCCAAAATTTATCTCGATCTCCTGGCTTTTCCACTAACCTACTTTGTTAAAAAAAAAAACAATCCCCTCTGGGTGATCAATGTACATTGCAAGGATTTTAAAAAACACTGTTGCATATTCCTACCTGTTTCTGTTCTAAATAAACAGCTGTTTGTTATGTCAATGTGTAAAGTGAATCAGAATGGGAGTGATCTCTTTTATTAATCATCAGCTGACGCACTTACAGTCCCCTAATGTGAAAAGTTGCAGTATTGGCATCCCTTTAGGCCCCTTTCCCACTGGTGCGGATTGTCCTGCGACTTGGGACTGCAAAGTCACATGACAAGTCGTACTCCATGATTTCCAATGAGCACCGTTCATATCTGTGCAACTTCAAGATGGCCCCTGCACTACGTTGGTCCGACTTTGATGCATTTTGAGATCCACAGACCTCAAGATTACACATGCATTGTTTCAAGTCCAGTGAAAATCGAGGCACAAAAATTTGCGGCAAAATCACATGACTTTTAGGCGGCACAAGTGTAAAAGGGGCCTTAAAAGTGATTAATCCTTTGGGAGTATCCCGCCAAAAATGAAATTTTTGTTGCAGAGGATGCCTATAATCTGACTTGTATCTTAATGCAGACTTCCTGGGACAATTACTAAGCCAATAACACAAATGAAATTGCATTTCTGGGGACATTCTGTACACCAACTTCGCATGGAAGAACTTCCATTGAATCTGACAGAAAATTACAGAACTGCAAATTGAAAAGCAAATGTACTTTTTAATTACATAATTACAATATGGCTTGTGTAGCAATTGTACGTATTTTTTCCCCAATAAAGTGAAGTTTACCCTTTAAAAATATGTAAATACCTAACTGCCCATAGCCTAGCAACAGGTTCTTTTGTGGAATAAGGTTCACTTAAGGAACAAGTTATTTTTTATAACGTATTCCATTTCATATGGCTTAATACATTTCAATAGTTTAATTTATAGCTCAGAATTTTAGGTAAACGCTGCATAAGTATAAGCTACAAAACCTTCCAAAATGTAAGCAATAACTGTGCTACTAGAGACTATTATAAAATCTAACATTTTCTTTTGGTGAGCAAAAGAAAACAAAATGGTTCCACTTACATCATCAGTCAACTAATCTTTAAACTTCACTACTGTTCCCAGTGCAAGAATATTAAATACTATATTTCTAAAGTATATTTAGGTATATATATTTTTTGGAACACACTGCACGGAATTCCTCCAAAATACATTTAGAGACTTTAGAGAAGCTAGAATCACAAGAGCAAAAAATAATAATATATATATATGTATATATATATATATATATATGTATATATACAGTGGGTACGGAAAGTATTCAGACCCCCTTAAATTTTTCACTCTTTGTTATATTGCAGCCATTTGCTAAAATCATTTAGGTTCATTCTTCTTCCTCATGAATGTACACATAGCACCCCATACTGACAGAAAAACACAGAATTGTTGACATTGTTGCAGATTTATTAAAAAAGAAAAACTGAAATATCACATGGTCCTAAGTATTCAGACCCTTTGCTGTGACACTCATATATTTAACTCAGGTGCTTTCCATTTCTTCTGATCATCCTTGAGATGGTTCTACACCTTCATTTAAATCCAGCTGTGTTTGATTATACTGATTGGACTTGATTAGGAAAGCCACACACCTGTCTATATAAGACCTTCCAGATCAAAATGCATGTCAGAGCAAATGAGAATCATGAGGTCAAAGGAACTGCCTGAAGAGCTCAGAGACAGAATTGTGGCAAGGCACAGATCTGGCCAAGGTTACAAAAAGATTTCTGCTGCACTTAAGGTTCCTAAGAGCACAGTGGCCTCCATAATCCTCAAATGGAAGACGTTTGGGACGACCAGAACCCTTCCTAGAGCTGGCCATCTGGCCAAACTGAGCTATCGGGGGAGAAGATCCTTGGTGAGAGAGGTAAAGAAGAACCCAAAGATCACTGTGGCTGAGCTCCAGAGATGCAGTCAGGAGATGGGAGAAAGTTGTAGAAAGTCAACCATTACTGCAGCCCTCCACCAGTCGGGGCTTTATGGCAGAGTGGCCTGACGGAAGCCTCTCCTCATTGTAAGACACATGAAAGCCCGCATGGAGTTTGCTAAAAAACACCTGAAGGACTCCAAAATGGTGAGAAATAAGATTCTCTGGTCTGATGAGACCAAAATAGAACTTTTTGGCCTTAATTCTAAGCGGTATGTGTGGAGAAAACCAGGCACTGCTCATCATCTGTCCAATACAGTCCCAACAGTGAAGCATGGTGGTGGCAGCATCATGCTGTGGGGGTGTTTTTCAGCTGCAGGGACAGGACGACTGGTTGCAATAGAGGGAAAGATGAATGCGGCCAAGTACAGGGATATCCTGGACAAAAACCTTCTCCAGAGTGCTCTGGACCTCAGACTGGGCCGAAGGTTTACCTTCCAACAAGACAATGACCCTAAGCACACAGCTAAAATAACGAAGGAGTGGCTTCACAACAACTCCGTGACTGTTCTTGAATGGCCCAGCCAGAGCCCTGACTTAAACCCAATTGAGCATCTCTGGAGAGACCTAAAAATGGCTGTCCACCAACGTTTACCATCCAACCTGACAGAACTGGAGAGGATCTGCAAGGAGGAATGGCAGAGGATCCCCAAATCCAGGTGTGAAAGACTTGTTGCATCTTTCCCAAAAAGACTCCTGGCTGTATTAGATCAAAAGGGGGCTTCTACTAAATACTGAGCAAAGGGTCTGAATACTTAGGACCATGTGATATTTCAGTTTTTCTTTTTTAATAAATCTGCAACAATGTCAACAATTCTGTGTTTTTTCTGTCAGTATGGGGTGCTATGTGTACATTCATGAGGAAGAAGAATGAACCTAAATGATTTTAGCAAATGGTTGCAATATAACAAAGAGTGAAAAATTTAAGGGGGTCTGAATACTTTCCGTACCCACTGTATATACACACTGCTCAAAAAATTAAAGGAACATTTTGAAAACACATCAGATCTCAATGAAAAATATAATGCTGGATATGTACACTGATATGGACTGGGTAATGTGTTAGGAACGAAAGGATACCACGTTTGATGGGAATGAAAATTATCAACCTACAGAGATCTGAATTCAAAGACAGCCCAAAAATCAAAATGAAAAAATGATGCAGCAGGCTAGCCCATTTTGCTTCAATTTTTTGCAGCAACTCAGAATGGTACTCAGTAGTTTGTATGGCCTCACCTGATGGTATGAATGCCTGACAACATCGGGGCATGCTCCTAATGAGACGACGGATGGTGTCCTGGGGTATTTCCTCCTAGATCTGGACCAGGGCATTACTGAGCTCCTGAAAAGATTGAGGTGCAACCTGGTGGCTCCTGATGGACAGAGACATAATGTCCCAGAGGTGTTCTATTGGATTTAGGTCAGGCGAGCCTGGGGGCCATTCAATGGAATCAATTCCTTCATCCCCCTGGAATTGGCTGCATACACTCGCTACATGAGGCCGGGCATTGTCATGTACCAGGAGGAACCCAGGACCCACTGCATCAGCGTAGGGTTTGAAAATGGGTTCAAGGATTTCATCCCGATACCTAATGGCAGTCAGGGTGCCATTGTCTAGCTTGTCTCCCACTCCTAGAATAACTGCCTGTCTCCTGGAATCTCCTCCATGCTCTTGAGACTGTGTTGGGAGACGCAACAAACCTTCTGGCAAAGGCACATATTGATGTGCCACCCTGGAGGAGTTGGACTGCCTGTGCAACCTCTATAGGGTCCAGGTATCGCCTCAGGCTACAAGTAGTGACACTGACCCTAGCCAAATGCAAAACTAGCAAAAAACAATCAGAAAAGATTAGTAGTGAAAAAAATTGTCAGTGGCCTCCACCTGTAAAACCATTCCTGTTTTGGAGGTCGTCTCATTGTTGCCCATCTAGTGCACCTGTTGTTAATTTCATTAACACCAAAGCAGCTGAAACTGATTAACAACCCCCTCTGTTACTCAACTGAACAGATCAATATCCCAGGAGCTTACTTGACTTGATGCTAAAATCTGATTAAAAAGTGTTCCTTTAATTTTTTTTGGCAGTATATATATATATATATATATATATATATATAGCCCATTATAGCACTTTGCCTTGAATCAACTTAACTGAAGTTTGTGAACTACTGGAACATGTAATGTGTATCTGCCAAGTTTAGGCACTTAAATATAGTTATTCCCACTCGTGTTTCCCTGGATTTAAGCTTATAAAAAAAAAAAAACCTAGGCGTGCCTGTATTGAATTATTATTTCGGTACATAAATATTTTTACTCTTAACGTAAAACTCCAAGAAATGTTCATTTTAGATATTAATAAGTAGGTTATGTTGCCTTAAATCACTACTTAATATGCAATAACTGCTTGGTTTATATAGAAGAATCCACAAAGCTTCCAGAGCAAACATTTCTTAGAAATTGAGGCACATTCACCAGTAACCGCGTGTTCTGATGGCTTAACATCTTGGATTTTGTGATTGCAAATAAATGAGACTAAAACACAGTCACACTCTTATATACTGGTGACCTTTCCGTATACTTTGTCTACATAGCTGAGCCTAAAATACTGCCCCGCTTCAAAATATACTTGTATCCTTTATACATTGTATTGTATAAATAGCTGAGCATAGAGCTGATATGACACTAGAGATCCTGTTGCTGGCAAGAATTTGTTTCCTCAACAAATTCACGCAGGACAGCGATAGCTGAAGAATCCAGGGCAAAACAAAGTAGTGATTTTGAAAGACAGAACAGCGATCCGGAAATGAAATAAACCTCCGGAGAGGTAACTTTGTAATATTAAAAAAAAAAAAAAAAAAGAATCTGGCTAGAGAAAATCTGGTTCTGCTTTTATTGAATATTGGTATTTAGTTAAAGCCCAACTCGTGGCGAGAGTAAGGGGAGAGTAAAGCTGGGAATAGTTTTTGGAATAAATGGACTTTAGAAATATAAAGTGCTGTGCTGCCTTCCCATAAAGTGTTAATGAACAAAAAAAAAACTTCAATACAAACAAAACGTCACAATTCTTATGGGTCCTTTCACACGGCACGGTCTGTTTTTTCATCCGCTCAGGCACCTTGTTTTTTAAACGGACACGGATGGGTCCTTTCACACGGGCGGTCCGTATTTCCGTTTTTCATCCCATCCATTTGCGGATGAAAAACAGGCATAATGCATGTCAATGGGATTACGGATGTCAGCGGATGACCATCCACTGACATCCGATTTGCATCCTTTCCGTTCAGTTCCGTTTTTTGAGACGGAAGAGAACCCTATTTTTCTTCCGTTTAAAAAACGGAACGGACGCAAAAACGGATGTCAGCAGTGTCTGACATCCGCAATCCCATAGGCATACATTATGTCCGTTTATCATCCGCAAACGGATGGGATGATAAAAGAACATACGGAACGGACACTCCAAAGTGTCATCCGTGTCCGTTTAAAAAAAAAAAGTGCCTGAACAGATGAAAAAACGGACCGTGCCGTGTGAAAGGTCCCTAATAGTCACAAATAAGGGCTTCAGAGATGCAAATAAAAAATGTTATGCCAAAAAATATTAAAATTGTCAACTCTGAAATACTATGAAGTGACAACCCATACAAGTCCTTAGAAACCGTGAGAAACAATGCCAGTAATGTATAATGACATCAAATATGCTCTTCACGTGTCCTTCCACATTATGTCTACTTCACTATGTGATATATCAATGGCTCACCAAAAATGATGTCTCTCTCCCGTTGTCCTGCAGCAGTCCCATATATAAATGGAAATAAAAAGAAAGCCCAATGCTCGCACCAGAGTGAGAATTTGAGGATAGCATTTTATTACACAGTTATAAACACTTACATAAAAACACCATATATAGCTCAGTACATCTGACTACAATTTCCAGAGTTCCAAATCAGCAAACACACATGCACGGTGATGTCACAACCTCTGGCGCCACCCAACATGTTTTGTCAAATATGATGTCATCGGGGGGCATAGGCATGTTTATGCCAATGAATGGACTTTACCAAACGACAACCACATACGCTATTAGAAATTCACACATTCGAAAAATTTCCATCCTGCTCCTTCAAATTTTCTCATTAAAGCGGTTGAAAGTGAACATCAATTTGGCCCCACTAATAATAAGAAAAACAAACATTCTTACAATGAAAAAAAGTTGAACTAAGTTCTAGTAGTGTATACTCAGCATAAAAGTAGTGTTATGCACCCAGTAGACAGTGCTCCCCTATGATTTGGCAGTGGGTCCCTCTGCGTCCTCATGTCCAATGCAGGGCTATGGATCAGTTTTGGATCATGGGAGAGAAGATGCTGTGGGGAACAGTCTAGTAGTGTAGAGGAGTGGAGACATATTCTTCTTCTCTATGCCCATAGACCTAAATGAGGAGTTAACCTGTGCAGTGTGGGTGCAGCCCCACTGCAAGAGAGCATTTTTATGTTTCTCGGAGTTGGACTTTAGGTCCTTGTATACACAAATGCTTTGTGAAAGCTTACTGCACGTGCTGCTGTTACACAAGCTGAAGGCTGAATACAAACATTTTAATGCTTCTTTTAATGATCATTTGTATATTTGGGAAAGAAATTGCCAGAAAAATATTCCCAGTATTCAAAGCTGAAATTATGTGAAAAGAATGCATGCCTTTTTTTTGTTTCAGGTCAGATTTTTTTTATGAAAGTTATTTTACTAGAGTTTATTCATAGAAATATTCTGCCTCGCAAGGCAGAGAGAAAAAAATAAGAACAAACAAGGTATAGCTCAATACTCAAAGAGTTCACCAACAAGTATAAAATACAGTACAAAGATTATATTAAAAGGACAGCCAACAGGTATAGAAAAGGCCCTGTAAACAGGTGTTCACCCAATAGCTGGACACATATGGGTTGATTTCCTAAAGGCAAATACAACTTTGAAAAGTGCAAATGTAACTCTGCAAGTGAAGTGGCTTCTGAGTTTAGTAAATGAGGTAAAGTTTCACTTTGCAAAGAATACCCAATCACATGCAAGGAAAACAAAAAAAAACTGCAATTTTGCTTGCACATGATTGTCAGCAGAACTGTCCCTCATTTACTAAGCTCTGGAGGAACTGTGCTTGCAAAATGCAACTGCACTTTGCAAAGTGCACGGTGTATTTGCCTTTAGTAAATCAACTCATATGTGTCCAGCTATTGGGTGAACCTGTTTACAAGGCCTTTTGCCTAGTAAATCAAGCCCATAATCTCTGTCCAGTGAGATCATATGGAGTCATAGCATTGTGTAGGAAATAGGAATTTTGGTTGTTCAAATGATATACAGTGATTGAGTTTGGTGATCCATTCTTAAACTGAGGGTGATTGGGTCCACTTTAGAGCTAGTATCCAGTGTGCAGCAAACTGTGATCTAGTGATTGCTATAAACAGATATTCATCTTTATGTGAAAAGTCTAAATAACCCAATATACTGGTAAGAGGTCAGCAATAAGGCCGACAATAAGGCCAACCCCAAAAAGACCAATGAATTATTCCAGTTGCCAGGCCTTTTCTGAATAGAGGAGGTGCCAAGTGAGAGACCCACAGCAATACTACAGCCAAAACTACAATCCTCAGTGCTGGATGTTTGGTGCCAACAGGTGACTGTTCTCTTAGTAAAAGAAAGAGATTTACCAAACACTGAAGCAGCCAGAGATGGGGAACACATCATAACAGGTAGCTTACAGTATCTGTGAAAATATATGGAAAAAGATTTTGCCCATACTTCATCTTTGGGCTTCATTCAGCTGGGCATTGACACCTGTTCTGCATGCAAGCTGCCTTTGTTTTGCATCTGCATTAACTCTGAGCTACGTGTAAGAAGCCTATAAAAGTGGATGCCGTTGCAGAGGCTGCGCTTGGGGTGGATGCAGATGCAACAAACATGGCTTGTCAATGGGCGTCAACAACCATCTGAAAAAAAATCTTAACCACTTAAGCCCCGGAAGATTTTACCCCCTTCCTGACCAGGGCCTATTTTGCGATTTGGCACTGCGTGATTTTAACGGACAATTGCGCGGTCGTGCAACGCTGTACCTAAACGAATTTGACGTCCTTTTTTTCCCACAAACAGATCTTTCTTTTGGTGGTATTTGATCACCTGTGCGATATTTTGATCATGCGCTATAAACAAAAAAAAGTGTCAATTTTGCAAAAATAGCAATATTTTTCACATTTTTTATATGAAATTCCCCAAAAAAAAAATCTAAATTTTTTAACATTTTCAGCCAATTTGTTTTATGCTACATATGTTTGGTAAAAAAAATCACAAAAAACGTATTTTGATTGGTTTGCGCAAAAGTTATCGCGTTTACTAACAAAGGGAAAGATTTTTGTCATTTTTGTTGTTTTCTTTTAACGCATAATGGCAGCGATCTGCGATTTTTTTTGTGGTACTGCGAAATTGCGGCGGACAGATCGGACCCTTGACTGACATTTTTGACACTTTTGGGGTTACCAGTGACATTTCTACAGTAATCAGTGCTATACATTTGCACTGTTACTGTAAAATTACACTGGCAGTGAAGGGGTTAACTTTTTTTGAGAGGGAGGGGCTGTGTGTGTCCCTAGGGGCGTGATTCTAACTGTGATTGGCTGTGGCTTGAGCTGTAGGAACAGTGATCAACGGTCCTACATAGTAGAACCGTATGATCACTGTTTCCACACAGGGGAGAATGACAGGCGGCTTGTTTACACTAGCCGCCTGACTTTCTCCCTCTGCAGCGATGATCGCAGAGTGGCCGGCGGACATCGGGTCCGCTGGTCACGCGCGCGGGGGGGTCCGTGACCACGCAGGAGCGGGAGCGCGCCTCCGGGGGCGCACGCTCGCTCCCTAGACCCTCACAGGCTAGCGACGTAGATCTACGTCACTTTGCCTGTGAGGGGCTGACTGCCGACGTAAATAGTCGTGCGGCAGTCGGCAAGTGGTTAAAGCTATGCTCAAGCATGTGACTCTTGGTATTAGTGCTTGGTGACTGGCCAATCAAGCACCCTGAGGGGCAGCGAAAGAGTACCCAGCCCCTTAAATTAGAGCATGTGCAAGCCTCCCTCAACTTTCACCCAGCAAGACACAAAGCAAAGGCACAAATAGCTGCAAGAAAATCTGCCCGCATGGTCTCAAAGGCATATAAAAACTCAGCAAGTGACTCAACACAACTATGCAAAATATCCATTTTGGTCCTAAAATGAGCAGCAGAGACATGCGGTGCTAACAGTGAAAGTTAAATCCCAATCAATAATAAAAATAAGGCTATATATTTTTGCATAAGCCAATCCAGCTAATAGAGACAGGGAAAAAGCCACACTAGGCAGCCCATAACTTACTAAACATCACAAACCTGGATTCCACCATAGATCAAAATGCAGTTCTAAGTACCAACTGATGCATGACCCGAAAGGGAACTTTGCTTTGGAAAGAATAGATGAAACATCTGATTGCAAATCAGAGGAAAAACAGCTACGGGGCTACAAGCAGCCTTGAATGATGTCACAAATAATTGATCAAGACAGTGGCTGCATTACTACCGAGGATTTTCTGGGCAGAGAAAACTACAGCACTGTCCCAAAGTTCACTTTTCACTTCATGCCTTTCATTTGTTGGAGAGTTTTATTTCAGCTCTTTTTTATTTTTTCTAAATGTTCGCTGTTTCTTTTTTCTCCAACAGAAAATGCTTTGTACTGTATGGCTGATACTGCCAGCAAGAAGGCCCCTGACACTGCAAAGACTATCTAAACCCAAAACCAAGACTGTAAGTATGTCCTTAGATGTGCTGGCTAAATTACTTTTCTTTTTTTTTTTCATACCTTTTTATCTTCCAGGACTTCCAGTCTTAGGGTGACAACTCATTGCACTGTATCCATTAGGAAGCAGTGTTGTTACCTTAATTTCCTTTTAATAAACCTTTGAACGTTCTAAACTTACTACACTATGTGTACACTATGAGGCGTTGTATTTTCTCGTTTTTGGCATATATGACCTGTGGAGAGATATCTTGAGAGAGGCCAACAAGATTTAAGCCCCGTACACACGCACAGATTGTTGGCCGTAAATGGTTGGCCAACGTCCGATCTGCCGATTGTAGGCTTGTTAGTATGATGCTTTGCAAGATCCTTGGTGTGCTGGCGAATATGTATCTACTTACATGTGAACAGCGTCGGCTGCTGTCAGCCTGCAATTATTTCATATAGGCTGAGTGGCCACCGTTATTCACATGGACCGATCATTCCAGCCACAAGCACAGCTGACTCTTGCTCCTGGAATCCGGTGTATGTGGCTAAACGGCTGTGTGAAGGCCTTGATCTGCAATACACTACCTTTCTTTCCTTGGATTTAGATATTCATTATAAAACAGTTGCTTGTATATTCTGTGTATCCAAATCAATAAAATATAGAGAATAAGGGTATGGAGACATGACTGCATCCATTACCATCACCGTGTAAATATGGCCCCTTGCGTAGTTTTACTACTCAGTTTGGCACTCTGTTTCTAGTTCAATGCGCCCTTCTTCCAGAAATGAATATCTGTGCAGCCTACGGGATGGCGCCTTGAATGCGAATAGCCGACAGGTACACTTCAATAAACACAATGTCAAGTCTGTCACCTTCCTCTAAAACATTATTTCCCACAGCACATTAGTAAATTTCCCTCTATGTGGTTAATGTCGGTTTCCACAGGTCGTAAAACTGCGTTTGCAGGGCCAGGAAGGGGCGAAAGGTGTGACTTTCCACTGAGTGATAATGATCTTAGAAATTAGGGCTGCTGTAATGCTGACTGGTTTGTAAGTGAAACATATTCTCAAGCGTAGCCGTGTTTTTGAATATCGGTCCTTTGAGCTGTCTGTCCGTCCAGACTCCAGATTTCAGTAATAAGTCCCAGCTGGATTTATTTCAGCTAGAAGTGAGCGCTGGACTTGCTCTGTGCCACGGGAGCCACACCTATGAAGTATGTAAGCTTACAAGGAGAAGAAGTAAAGATTTACAGTGGACCTTTTAGTCTCTTTAAATCCATTCTTAAGATATTAAAATATATAGTAACAATAATATTTTAAAAACAAAAACTGAACCTTTTATCATTAACCACTTTAGCCCCGGAAGATTTGGCTGCTCAAAGACCAGGCCCTATTTTGCGATTCAGCACTGCGTGGTCGTACTACGCTGTACCCAAACAAAATTGACGTCCTTTTTTTCCCACAAACAAGCTTTCTTTTGGTGGTATTTGGTCACCTGTGCAATTTTTATTTTTTGCGCTATAAACAAAAAATAGGGACAATTTTGAAAAAAATAACAATATTTTTCACATTTTTTTATATGAAATTCTCAAAAAAAATGTAAAAATCTAAATTTTTTAACATTTTAGGCCAATTTGTTTTCTACTACATATTTTTGGTAAAAAAATTGCAATAAGCATATTTTGATTGGTTTGCGTTTGCTAACTACGGGAAAGATTTATGTCATTTTTATTGTTTTTTTTTTTTAACTAGTAATGGCGGCGATCTGCGATTTTTTTTGCGGGACAGATCGGACCCCTGACTGACATTTTTGACACATTTGGGAGTACCAGTGACATTACTACAGTACTGGCAGGGAAGGGGTTAACTTTATTGGTAATCAAGGGGTTAAGTGTGTCCCTAGGGGGCCTACATAGCAGGATCGCATAGCCTCTGTGATTACTTTAGTGAGAATGACAGACGGCTGTGTTTACATCAGCCATCTGTGCTTCTCTCAATGCAGAGGGAGATTGCGAGTGGCCGGCGGCAAGCGATCACCCCCTAGCTCCTCCCAGGCTAGCGCCATACATGTACGGCACTTTGCCTGGGAGCGCCAGACTGCCGCCGTACAACTGCGGCGGGCGGTCGGCAAGTAGTTAAAATGCCATCTGTGATTTCCAGGCAAAATAATTTATCTAGGTTGAGAGGATGTTATTAGTCTACTGCAGGCAGGAAAAAGCATTTTCTCAGTCTCCACTCCTCCAGTGTTTATTGCAACAACAAGGAGTGTATAGTAGGGGTTTGACCTGCATTAGATGTTTAACACGGGCAGTAACTGGACAGGCACCAGGATTCATGTGACGGTGTTATTTCTCTGTCAGCATCTAACCTATAAAGTAGATGTTGACCTTGGATGATACCTGAACATTTTGAACACCGGTATATTTTGATCTCTATGAGGTGATAAAAACTTGTGTTATACATGCACTCAACATGCAAATATATATATATATAGTGCTAGGTTTACCTTAACATATCTGTTAAACAAATGGATGGCCCCACTAATGGAAGGTGAACTCTGGACTGGTTTTCTACACCTTAAAGTGTATTTCCACTTTTGCAGTCAAATTTGAGAAAACCTCACTATATGTTTGTTATGTGTTCCCATTCACACGGGTGCCTACTTTTGAATAACATTTTTTACCTTTTAGATGTCTGTTAGAAAGAGGTGTCATGGCTAACTGCAAGATTTTTTGAACAATGTAGAGTGAGCCTGTCCCAAGCCTGTCCTAATTAACATACAAGAAGCCCAGCCTGCACACCTTTAACCGATTGTTAGGACAGACAGTGTTCATATCTATTTACCAGTGTATATATCTATTTATAATTGATAATGAAGGTCTGCCTGCACAGTACAGACAAGGTTAATTACGGCAAACACATCAGCCAACCTCCCTCATAAACAAAGAACTTCCTATGAATTTTCTTTGCTGAAGCTTCCAAAATAGAGCATCTAAAAAGGTAAGCTGCAATTTTTAGGCTATGTAAAAGGGAACATGTAACAAATATAAAGTAGGTGTTATCCCAATTGGACTGCAAAAGTGGAAATACACTTTAGGGAAAAGGAACATTCTTTCAAGGACAGTGAGGATCACATTTTGGTAAGGGAAGTCAACTGCTTTCCAAGAGGAGTATAATGCCCCGTACACACGTTCCGATTATCGTACGATAATCGTACGACTAAAGTTTCGCAATTGTTATATGTTACTAAAATCAAAAGCAACTCTGCCTAAAAACCATCCGACTTTCTTCATACGATTCACTGACCAAGTGTATTTTTCATAGCTACGTAACGGAAGTGATGTATATACGTCTGACCACTGCGGAATATCTTACTGTTTCCGATCATGCGTTGTATTTGTCGATCGACTTTTAGCGTACGAATACTGTACTGACGAAACGTTTATCGTTTGAGAAGATGTCGTACGACAGAAGTTTTCAGGTTTGTCCTTTCGGATTTTGTTGGACCAACTGTCGTGATCGGCTGTCGAAAGCTGTGTACTAACGATACGATTGTCGTGAGACTAGGTCGAAAGCGAGGTTTGTCGTACGATAATCGGAACGTGTGTACGGGGCATAAGAGGCTATCTACATCAAACTGGAATTACCATGCCAAAACAGGGCTGGGTGCCTTTAATAGCATCAGTTTTTCACATATAGGGTTCTTCAACATCTCTACCCAGATCATCTGATGTTGATTTATCCCTTCAGTTGTGAAACTTAAACAATTAAAAGCTGTCCCACACTTTATGGCACTATGATGACTGAATTATGTAATTAAAAAAGGGTAGTTGACAAACCTTCATACCTCCCTTCATATTCTGGGACAATCAACTTCTGTGTTTCACACATTCCATGATGATTGGATTACGGTAATTGAGTTATCCATGTGGCTATACATTCTAGGATATGTTCTTGACACTCACTAGAATTGAGAAAGGTACTTAGGTGTGCAGTAAAATATCCTCAACAATACAGAAAACTAGTTGAATATGACTAGCTACAATCCCCTTACTCACCAGCATCTTCCCTTTAGTGACCAACTGTAGTGCCTCACTGGAACTGCCTGGCAAACAAAGGGCTATATGATGCCCATTGAAGACAGTCATGCAATACTTTTTTGGGTTGACTCTTCTTCGTCAAGAAGTGGAAAGATTGCAAGATGGAAGAGAAATAAGATAGGTACTTAAACTACAGAAGGGACCCACAACCTTCTACTAATTTAGAAGTACTGTATAGAGGATTCCACTAAGAAATCTTGTGAAAAAAAAATGTAAGCTAAACTTTGAACAAGCAGCTAAATACACAACTAAAAAATATATATATATTTATTTAATACCCATAAATGGAACTGTTCTGTGTTGCCCGTTTTGTGATCCAGGCCCCCTATTAGTCTGGACCTCCCTGTGGGCCCCAATGCAGCTAGGCAACACAACCTGGCCCAGGAAACATCTCAGCTAGTGAATAGACAATAAAGGAAATGTGACACATTGCAAAAGTCATTGCTCTGCTCAACTCTGGCAAAGCATGCTTGTGCAAAGCCATTGAGCTATGACTGGTGCCTAGTGATGCCCTTCCCTCTACCAATCCAAGTGCTTTTGTGTAAGAAAGCAAATATCGATACAAATTCAGGCACAATGTTTTTCTAGTGACTGCATAAACTAAATATATATATGAAGGTATGGGGCGCCGGTACTTTTTCTCTTTTTAACATTTCTTTTTCTAAAACATGGAACAGCATAACAGCTATGAATTGTGTGAACTTATTTTTGGGATGCCCAAAACAGTTGATCTGCTGTTCCATGTATTGGAAGAGGAAATACTCAAAGGTAGAGCAAGACTACCACTGACTCATCTTGCACCATCTTGCTCTGTCAGTTGACCAGAAATGGGTTTTCTTAGGTGAGAGCTCTATCCTTTTATCCTAATTGGTCCTTCCTTTGAATAGTATGTCCATATCAAAGACTGATCGGTCACTGGATGGCAGGCATCGACTTCTTGGGGCCCACTATAATTCCAAGACCCAATGCCACATGGCAGAATGAATATGCCACTGCTGTGCTTAAAGTTTTAATTTTAGATATTTGGGATGGGCACTGCTATGATCTCTTCTTACACCATACCTTCTTCTAGCTTTGAAGACTAAAGTTTGCCTAACTGTCCTACTAAAGGAATTGAAACCTGGAACACAGGAGAACCTAGAACATTGATTGCACTCGACCAATGCAGGATCAGATGGTAGAGAGTAGGAAAGATAGAATGATCACACCACTGAGATAATAGTATATTCCTAGATAATCCAGTATGACTACATAATGAAAAACCATTACAAGGGTGCCTTACACATTAGACTGATTTTCTCTGCACTCAAAGACTTTATGTACACGGGGGCTTTTGCAATTGTTTTTTTCCTTGCAGGAGAAAAGCAGCTTCAAAAACTTACCTAAGCAGCATCTTTTCAAATGGGTTTTGGAACACCAAGTGCTTTGGCGTTTATTTACTTCATATTACCTTATTCTGGTCATTGAAATAAAAATATGTTCAAGTGCTAAATGTGCCCAATGCTTAGGTATGTTTACGCACGTTTACACGCATTTGCCAGTGCTTAGGTGCATGTTTTTTTCTACCTCTAAGTGCCCCTGCCTCTAAACTGCATGGTTAACATAGGCTACTATGGAGGGGAGTTTAAAGGCAGAAGTGTGCATGAAGCCTTTGGCCATTTTTACACTGGTGCCAGACATTCCAAGTCTCCTGCGAGATGTGGGAGTCTCCCACATTTGGGCTGCGGCTCCCTGACACCAGCAAGTGTGGCGAGGTATCCCGGCTGTCAGCTGTCAACCACAGCAGCCCGAGGCCATATCCCCGACCATTACTGAGAAAAACTAAGCTGATGCTTTCTGTATAGTTCCGACTCCTGTCACAGGCGGAGTGATATCAAATGCACTCAGCCTGTAACCGGAGCAACACAGGAAGCATCGGCTCTGCTCTCTACGGCAGCCGCATGCTTCCTCCAGCGCTGCTCCTGTCACACTCCGTTTGTGTCTCAGAGGAGCCAGCATTACTCACCAGCAGTACCAGCCAGCAGTACCCACCAGCAGTACCCACTAGAAGTACCCACCAGCAGTACCATACAGCAGTACCCACCAGTGGTACCCGCCAGCAGTACTAGCCAGCATTACCCACCAGCAGTACCGGCCAGCAGTACCCACCAGCAGTACCAGCCAGCAGTACCCACCAGCAGCACCCGCCAGCAGTACCAGCCAGCAGTACCAGCCCTGGAGGACACCCAGCAGCAGCCACCAGCTATACTCCCCTGGGGGACAGCAGCAGCCAGTGATACCTGCAGTAATCCTGAGGAAAAAGTGAATATTGAGGTCAGCTGAGGTGCAGGTAAACCGCAGTGCATCCTGCGATACACCCATGTGATCTGATTCCTGTCCGATTTCACAGTTCACACTGCGATCTGCGACTTGATTTTGGGGGTGTCATTACCTTTATATTGACACCCCCAGTGGTTCGCAGAGCACAGTGTACACTGCCTGCAATTTTGATGCAGAATTCACACCGCATCTAGTGTGAACCGAGCCTTGAAGAGTTTGTATGTTAGCATTTTACAGATGCAATGAATAAAATTTATGGACAAATAGTGATACACTAATGTCACCTTGTAGTTTATCTGCACAGAACTAAAATAACACTTTGATAGATGATAGATGTCCTTTACCAGAGTTGTAGGGTTCTAAAACACTCATATGTCATTTTCTACTTTTTACAGCAAAAGCAATCACCTGGGTTGAAATACCAGCCTGGAATTAAACCTTATTTTGGATCATGATCTAATTCAGGCCAGGTTACTGCACATGGAAAATGAATGAGAAAAGCAGAACTATTTATTAATGTACTGTGAAAAGGACCTGGGTTGGTAATCCATGGGCTAATTAATTTAACAAAGAAGTTTATTCCTTTAATGAAAAAATATCTGTCATAGCTGTATTATAGCCCTAAAACAGTACATTTGTAAGAAACTTTAAAGTGGCTGTGAACCTCTGAAATGAAAAATAGATAAAGCACATACTCAAATAGTGTGTATTTACCTCAGTCCATAGCACCTAGTATGCATTCTTTTTCTGCTATCTGCACAAATCACTTCTGACAGTTTTCCCCACACCCCGAGATTGGGAAATCCATGGTGACATCCCAGCCCCTCCTCTAGAGCACAGCAGATAAATGACAATCTCAGGTGTATGTTTCCCTATGAGACTGTGTAGGTTGGGGGGGTGAAGGTATGTCCATTCCTTCCACTTGGGTCTCAGATTACACCCAGTCTTGTGCTGAGCAGTGTGTGACATCAGATCCCTGCCCCCTGCCTCCCGCAAGCTGAGAAATACCATGTGATCTGTGAACTTTGGAAGGCTGTGGAGAAGCCGAGGGCTGCAGCTAAACTGGTACAGTTTATGTGGAAGGATTTATTTGTGTATCATTTTAATCTCAGAGATTATTTTCAATCTCTGTGTATCATCTGAGGCCAGTCTCTTCAGTGGATTCATTTTTTATTATTACTTAAAAGAATGGGTGGCCGTTCCTTCAGAGAGCTTGCGTGACGACGGGCATCAGCTGCATGTATACTAAATATCTCCTAAACGGTGCCCGTTTAGGAAATATTTACAGTACCTATAGGAAAGCCTTATTATGGGCTTACCTATAGGTGCAAGTAATGGATCAAAGTTTACTTCCCCTTTAACCAGTTCTGGACCGGAAAGGATTTGCCCCCTTAATGACCAGGCCATTTTTTTTGCGATTCAGCACTGGGTTAACTTAACAGACAATTGCGCGGACGTGCGAAGCTGTACCCAAATTAAAGTGATGTCCTTTTTTCCCCACAAATAGAGCTTTCTTTCGGTGGTATTTGATCACCTGTGAGATTTTAATTTTTTTGCGCTATAAACAAATAGAGTGACAATTCTGAAAAAAAAAAAAATATATATTTTTCACATTCTGCTATATAACATTCCCCCCCCCCCCCCCCCAAAAAAAAAGTCAAAATTTTTTGTCCTCTTAGGACAATTTGTTTTCTATTACATATTTTTGGTAAAAAAAATCCCAATAATTGTATTTTGATTGGTTTGCGCAAAAGTTATCACGTCTACAAACTAGGGAAAGATTTATGTAATTTTTATTTATTTCTTTTTTTTTACTAGCAATGGCGGCGTTCTGCGATTTTTAGCGGGACTGCGGCATTGCGGCGGACAGATCGGACCCCTAACTGACATTTTTGACACTTTTGGGGGGACCAGTGACATTGCTACGGTAATCATTGCTAAAAAAATATGCACTGTTACTGTAATAATGACACTGGCAGGAAAGGGGTTAAAACAGTGGTGATTAAGAGGTTAGGTGTGAGCCTAGGGGAGTGTTTTTTAACTGTGTGGGGGGATGGACTTGTGAAATGACCACAGAGACCTGTGATGCTATATAGAAGGATCAGAGGCGCTCTGTGATAGTTTCAGAAAGAAGAACGATCAGCTGTGTTTACAATAGCTGACCGTCCTTCTCTCTCAGGGAGGAGCGATCGGAGGTGTCTGGCAGCAATCACGGGCGTGGGCCCTGTGGATCGGCATCCCTCTGCGTAGTGTAGGCGGGCGCACGACGGCGGTGGCACGCGCTCACCCCCCCCCCCCCCCGCACCACACACGTGACCAATGTAGAGCTGCGTCAGTTCACGCAGGAGAGCCAGCCTACCGCAGTAAAATTGCGGAGGGCGGTGGGGAACCGGTTAATGCACAGTTGAAATATATAAAAGTTTACGGTTTTATGTGTAATTTCAGCCAGCCATTGTGATATGCAACATCTTCTTTTATTTGGGAAAAAATCATCTGCTACTTTCTGGTTCGGCTCCCTGCTCATCAGATGAATGTGGTGATACTGAGGCTTTGGCTAGGAAGCAGGCTGGAGGTAGAGAGGCAATAAGTGCTGAATTGTGACACCTCCCTGGCTATGTAGGTTTGTAAATCACAAGGTCGTCTGTACGGAATAGCAAATCCTTTGGCAGGTAAAAGAGTAAATGTATTTATTCCAACTGTGGATTTGTCTGTTTGCCTGGAGTTTTGCTTTAAATAAGATTTTCTTTTAAGACCAAACAAAAAGTGAAAAAAAAGAAATAACACTAAAAATATTTAATTTGTATTAACAATTTGTTGTGTTCTTTTTTTTGTGTCTGTTAAGTGCAAAATACAGCTAGTGAAATGCAGTAGGTCCCACCCAGGCTTTTCCTTTGCACAAGAGATTCATACCATGGCTAATGCAGTGTTTAAAGCAGATGAAGCCTCCAGCTGCCCTATATAAGTCTGTCATTTTTATGTGCATATATTGTTTACTATAGGGAAGAATACACTCACCGCCCCTTTATTAGGTACACCTGTTCAGTTACTTGGTAATACAAATTGCTAATCAGCCAATCGCATGGCAGCAACTCAATGCATTTAGGCTTCTAGATGAGGTGATGAAGACTTGCTGAAGTTCACACCGAGCATCATAATGGGGAAGAAAGGGGATTTAGGTGACTTTGAATGTAGCGTGGTTGTTGGTGCCAGACGGGCTGGTCTGAGTATTTAAAAAACTGCTGATCTACTGGGATTTTACCGCAAACCATCTCAGAGAATGGTCCGAAAAAGAGAAAATATCCAGTGAGTGGGAGTTGTGCGTACGAAAATTCCTTGTTAATGTCAGAGGTCAGAGGAAGACTGGTTCAAGATAACAGAAAGGCAACAGTAGCTCAAATAACCACTCGGTACAACCAAGGTATACAGAATACCATCTATGGGCTACAGCAGCAGAAGACCACACCGGGTGCCACTCCTGTCAGCTACGAACAGGAAACTGCGGCTATGATTCACGCAGGCTCACCAAAATTGGACAATAGAAGATAGAAAAAATGTTGCCTGGTCTGATGAGTCTTGATTTCAGCTGCGACATTCAGATGGTAGGGTCAGAATTTGGCGTAAACAACATGAAAGCATGGATCCATCCTGCCTTGTATACTTTGAGGTATTTTCTTGGCACACTTAGGGCCCCTTAGTACCAATTAAGCATCGTTTAAACACCATGGCCTACCTGAGTATTGTTGCTGACCATGTTCACCCCTTTATGACTACAGTGTACCCATTCTCTGATGACCCCTTCCAGTAGGATAATGCACCATGTCACAAAGATCAAATCATCTCTCCACTGGTTTCTTCAACATGACAATGAGTTTACTGTACTCCAATGGCCTCCACAGTCACCAGATCTCAATCCAATAGAACACCTTTGGGATGGGGTGGAACGGGAGATTTACATCAAGGATATGCAGCCGACAAATCTGCAGGAACTGTGTGATGCTATTGTGTCAATATAAGACCAAAATCTCTGAGGAATGTTTCCAATACCTTGTTGAATCTATGCCATGAAGAATTAAGGCGGTTCTGAAGGCAAAAGGGGGTCCAACCCAGTACTAGCAAGGTACTAGACAAATTAAACAGAATTAGTCCCAGGTTAGAGCCTTGGGGTACCGCCCTCACAACTCCTGACCATTTAGAATATACATTATTTATCACCACCCTCTGGACATACTTCACTAACCAGTTTTCTATCTAGGTACATACACAATCGTCAATGCCAAAAGACCTTTATTTGTAAATAAACCGTTTTTGGGAACTGTATTAAATGCTTTTGCAAAATTCAGATATACCACATTCGCGGGCCTTCCTTTAACTAGAGCGCACAGCTCACTTCCTCAAAGAATGTTAACAGGTTGGTCTACCAAGAACAATCTTTTATAAATCCATGATGGTTACTTCTAATGATACTGTTTTCAAAAGTAAATTCTTGTATATCATCCCCTGCAATAGTTTACATACTATTGATGTTAGGCTGACTGGTCTGTAGTTCCCAGGTATATACAGTATCTTGGCCCTTTTTTGAATATTGGTAACATGTTAAGGTTTTGCCAATCACCGGTACCATTCCAGTCACTAAGATGTTCTTAAAAATGAGGAAAAACAGTCTAGCAATAACCAAGTTAAGTTCTTTGAGGACTCTCCAGTGTAAATCATGTAGTTCTGGTGAGTTCTTCAAGTCTTTTTTAGACCCTGGTGTTTGTTAGCCACAATAATACATTCAGTGCAGTTATACTAGCAATGCAATTGTTTTTATCATACCCCTCATTTTCCTTTGTAAAAACCGAGGAGAAGTATGTGTTTAATACAGGGGCATTCTCTTTGTCACTTGTAACCAACTTCCCCAGATTATCCTTTATGGGGCCATCTTCATCCTCATAACTGATAGGGAGCCACTTTCCCAGTTTCACCAAATTAAATCTTACATATGGCCTGGACAGACCATATTGAAGTGTAAAGTAAGCAGCCAGCAACTATTCAACTTTGAACTGACATTTGCAGTTCCCACCTGAAAAAAGACGTAAATACAGTCCCCTTTCTAGAAAAATTAAATATACGAGTACAGTCCACCACAACAGTCATATACACAGTACCTTCTTTCCTCACAGTGGCCATACGCACATCAACCTCCCTCCCTTCGCCAGCTATAATACCTGACTATTGTGAGCTTTATTGGTGGTATACCACTACCCCTTACCTATGACTGAGCAGAAATCATTAATCCCAAAGCTCTCCCTTATAGGCTTTTAAAAGTAACTGAATTGGAGTTGGACCGACTTCCCCCAAGCTCTGTGCTATACGACAAGATGTTGCCCATAACATTGGGATGGCTAACAGAGATTCATTTCCAGTTTAAAATGGATCATTTCTATAACTATAAGGAAAAGATCTTATAATGGTATCAGGGTAACTAAGGGGATTGTTCATGAAAAACATTGCATTGCTGTTTATCCATCAAAACTGCATGTAAATTCATTCTGTAGGAATGGGGCAAAATCATATGTTTTCAGACTAAATTACCTGCAGAATGAATGGTATTCATTCCAAATAAAGTGCAAATGGGGAAAATATTGCATTAGGCCTTTAGATAGAACTGAGAAACATACTTATTTCCTATAATACTCAACATCATCTACTGGCCATAATGTGGTATTTTTCTCATTCACTCTTTTTTTTTTTTTTAACAATGAATAACATTGTTTGCAGAGAATATTGCTAGAGATAATTCGCACATAAAGAATATCTATGCTGTTTCAAATGAAAAGCTACGTAAATCTTTTATAAATACACCACATAGCGTCTCTTGCAGTGATTGTGATGAAATTTAGTAATTATTCCAAAGAATACAGATAGATTATGAGAAGTCAGAGTCAGAATTTTTTTTTATAATGTTTAAGTTTTAACGATAGTGATCTAAATCCTGAAATTATCACCAGGATATAGTGGTGGTTCCAGAATTCTGTATTACCTTGAGGAAATGCACAGCATGGAATGAATAGCCTCACCTGTTCGGTAAACAAAGTTGCCTTCAGTTTCTGATGACGAGGGAGACACGAGCTCTTCCTCAAACTCGTTGGAACTGAATGACCCTGAGTGGTTTCTCTGCCTCGTCTTTTCCCTCATGGCGGCATTTGTGACCATGACGTGTCGTAAGGAGTCATTGAGATAGCGATGCAATAAACTGCTCTTGTATTTTGGAGGGGATACATAGTCTTCATTGGTGCTAGCTTCTGCTCTTATCCCTGACTTGATGACTGAGCTTTCATTGTTAATCACAGTATGGTGGATGGGTTTGTCGTAGCTTTCCTCATTAACGTGACTCCTTGGTACATTTTCTCCATCTGCAGAACAACAAAACCGAGTGTTACTGCGACCGTCTATATAAATTTTTCAGTTATCACTAAAATAAAGGAAATAGAATGTAATTCAGTGAAAAACACTTGCTAATTTATGCAAATGTTCACCCAATAAAAAAAATGAAGATCTGAGAAAAGTTTCTTCTCACAGCTGGATCCCATCTGTTACTAGGAATGAATAGAAATTCCCACTGTGTTGCAATAGTGATAAAGAGGAAAGATTTTTCTTTGCAGATTAAAACTGAAAACCATTTCAAGGTAGTATGTTCACTCTAAGGTCTCGTGCACACTTGAGCTCAAAACCACCTGTTTTACAGGTGTTTGACTTTTTTTCCTGCCTGTAAATGCCGCTCTATATTAGCCTATGTGTCCATGCACACAGAGACGTTTACAGGAGCTTAGTGGCAGGGGTGTTAAGAGGCAAAAAAACCCATCACTTGTGCATTTAAGAGAGGAGCGCTTTGGCAGAAAAAATGCGAAAACATGCCTAAATGCAGGTAAACACATCTAAACACGCCTAAGCGCTAGGCGCATTTAGTGCTTGAGCGTTTTTTATTTATAAGGGCAGAATAACTTAATATTCTGGCCAATTAAATAAACGCTCAAGCTCTTGACCCATTTGCAAAAATATAGCTTAGACACATTTTTGAAGCTGCTTTTCCACTGCCAGGAGAAAGGTGTTTACAAAAGTGTGCATGAAGCTTTAAGCTGGCCATAGATGACTACTTTTATTCGATCAGCCAGTGGGGGGTAAAAATAAAACATATTCCCCCATCCACACAAACGAAGTGGTTGGGGGAATCCTCCCTACTATGCTATTGCTTTCTGACAACTCCTCCACTGTCAGAATATAATAATCAGTAGTACAGTCAATTGGCTGTAGAAAGGAAATTTTCCAATAGAGCCATTGGTGGAGACGCTCATTAGGTTAATTGCTCTCAAGCAGAAATGGTCATAGATTGGACAAAATTTATCTTAACCATGTTGAACCGGCAGAATTTTGATCCATCGATGGCCAAATTTAGTAACTGATAGTAGACCATATTTTATTGTTAAAAGAATAAAAAAATCAGTTCCCGAATTAGTCTTGTATTCCTTTCAAGGCCAGTACTTCAGAATTGGTCAAATATGGTCAAATATGTTATGTTTGTAAAGGGAATGCAATGTTGTCTTAAAAGTGAAGTATGGAGTTTGGGTTTTTTTCAGATTCATACTTCATACATACATACCTATGTGGATGCAGCATCTATCCGATGCTGCATCTGCCCCCCACCGGCTCTAACACTGAGAACCGAGTGATCAAACACCGCCGATCGCTCGGTTCTTAGTACTCCCTGAACAAAGAGCTGGTGACTGTCAGTACACAGCTCTCTGCTCTGCACCCCCCCCCCATGCTCACTGGAGCGCTGGGCTGAGGAGTAGGCAGGAACGGCAGGCTCAGGCTGTTAGCGGTTCGCTGAGACAGGTGCCAGTCCAGGCATGTGGGCAGATTGCGACCCGAAGGTTGTGATCCTTCCCAAGCCTGGACCGGCTCTGTGACCTCAGACGACAGTAGGCTTCAGCCTGCTATCTGCTGAAAAGTGGCCACAGGAGTGCAGAACGGACTGAGCAAATGAGCTTTGGCTGTACTTCTCCTTTAAAGAATTACTCATCATGATCTGTATGCTAACACTTGTACTCCCCTCCTATTTTTGATTAAAAAAATCTATTCAAAAATGTGAAATCACAAATTCAAAAAAATCACCGTGGGCCTTATTCAATAGCAACAATCAATCAGAAAAATAAATCCTAATAGTCTCAAGTAAATCTTTTAAAGAATGTGAAGTGAATTTTTCCTGTTGTAAAATAGATAGTTTGGGGTAACAAGAATGATAAAGTAAGCTCTATAAACGTGTGCATTATTCTTTTAATTTATCTCTGCGTTCCTCTAAGGGACCCTTTTATTCTAGGCCCAGTCCTCTTTCCAAGCAAAGATTAAACCTCATCGCTCCCAATTCTAAACCCCACCTCAACTTCAACTATCAAATGCCAGAGCATCCACAGTATGCTGATGTTTTGGCATTTACCAGCTAAATGACAAGGTCTTTTGCACCAGCTTGTGCTTAGGATCCAAGGGGCTTCATGGAGACACAGAGATGGATTTGAAGTCAACTACTTGCAGGAATCACAAGGTACCTGGGCTTCAAATACGTTGTTACTTTAGGGATTTTTATTTTTTTGACCATGACAGGTACACTTTAAATATTGCTCTCAGTAGGTGTGGTGGAATCTTCTTTAATATCCGATTTGGTTTATTTTCTTTTTCTCCCTCCTAGCACTGTTACTCAATGAACACAAGAGCTTGCGGGCGATGAAGAGTGAATCCCGTCAGTTTATTTTTGTAAACTGAGTGTAAAGGGGAAGAACGGGGTCACACGTTTAAGAGGAACTGGATTGTCGGAATAGGCATCATAAATAAACGTATGCATTTCAAACACGGTAAGATCGTGCCCTCATAACCAGTATAGTGTGTATTCTTGTATTCCAACCTTCATTTCTCTACCAATAAACATTCCCCACTGGCTCAGTCCAGCAGTTTTTCCTCTACTGATATGTAACCTATTCTTTACAGGAATAATCCTCCTTTTCTTAGAAAGTCTGGCCAGCATCCAGTATCAACAGATACATCGTGTATGAGCTGCCACTGTGTACACGGCATGGAAGGAATTAGATATCAAGCCTTGTTTCTTTTGTACGACTCCTAGATCCTCAGTTACACTAATGCTGTTCTGCCTCACCGAAATCCAAAATTAAATTACCACTTTTCTCAAAGATAATCTATTCTAAAAACTGAATGTTGTTAATGCACGTCATTATAGTATTTTGTATTATTAATCCTTTTCCATTAACATACCTCTGTTTATAATTTTCCCATCAATAACCTGCCATCCAGCTATTATAACAGTGGCTAAGGCACAAACTATTACTGTACCAGGGGTGCTTACAAGAAGGTGGAAGCAAACCACCCCAACGTATGTAATTTAACTTGAGGAGTTCCCCAAAACACACCAACAGAAGGGGGTGCTTACAAGAATTAATCTTAATGGCTTAAAAGACTATTTAAAAAAAGTGAAATAAGAATCTGCAAGTATATATTCAGCTGTCCTGCTGCCAGTGCTTGCAAACTCTGCTTGTTGCAGGCCTAAAGCTGGCCATGCCCTAGTAGATATTTGGGCAGACGTTTGTACGAATATTTGTATGCACATTTGTCCAAAAATCCATGAACATTCTACAAGTTAAAGTGGTTGTAAAGACAGAAGGTTTTTGATATTAATTTATTCTATGCATTAAGATAAAAAACTTTCTGTGTGCAGCAGCCCCCCTCATACTTACCTGAGGTCCATCTAGATCCAGCGATGTTGCAGGAGTGTCTCGGCTGCCCCGGACTCTCTTCTTTATTGGCTGAGACAGCAGAGTAGCGCCATCGGCTCCCGCTGCTGTCAATCAACGTCAGTCAGCCAATTAGGAGATAAAGGGGGTGGGGCCAGGCCAGGGCTCTGTGTCTGAATGGACACAGAGAGCTGTGGCTCAGCTCGGGTGCCCCCACAGCAAGTTGCTTGCTGTGGGGGAACTCAACAGGAGGGAAGGGTCAGGAGCACCGAAAAGGGACCCAAGAAGAGGAGGATTGGGGCTGCTCTATGCAAAACCATTACACAGGGCAGGTAAGAATAACATGTTTGTTATTTTTAACTAAAAAAAGAGACTTCACAATCACTTTAACAAATGTTTCGAAAGTACTTCAGTGGACAATTGAACATTGCCGAATGAAAACCAGATACTCTGTTAGAAATGTTTTGGTTTCCCCACCTGCCCCGGATGTTCCGCTACAAAAACACAGACCGCCTATAAAAGGTTTCATTTTTGATATGTTAAGACTAATATTCTCCTGTATTATCACATTTGTACGATTGACAATTACCTGTATATGCTTTCACTACAGTGTGTCTGAAGAAACCAAATACATGCATACATGTTGTCTCATGAATACTAAATACATGTATACATGCTGTGCTGTGAATGTAATATACCTTTATTATGTGCATTTTTCTATAAATAAAATAATTATTCAAGAAAATTTTTCCATCCTGCTCCTTCAAAATGTTGTTATTTTGGTTGAAAACGAATGTTGATTTGACCCCACAATGATCAGGAAATTGAATGAATGTTCTTTGGCAGCCTTTAGATGAGTCAATTTTTTAATTGATTCAATTGTGTGGATCAAGTGTGTGGATTGGGAAGTCTTCCCGACTGAGCTATTGTATTCTGATGGTGAGGAGACTTCCCCCACCGTCACAATACACCTATCAGTGTTGCAGGCTAAAGCCTACAGCTCTGATCGAGTGGGGAAAATCCAACAGTGCGGTTGTACAGAATTCAGTTGGTAGATTGACTTCTGTACAACATCCCTGCCCATACATGGAAGAAATTTGGCCAGTCCATGTTGAACTGCCCAAATTTTGATCCATGTATGATTGGCATTCAAATGAAAAATTTGTAACAAAATTCTACCAGGTAATAGTCAACTTAAGCTAGCTAAAATGTTTTTAGCATCCTTGCCAAAATTGGGTACATTGGATGTCTGGTGCCTTTTTCCGTTGTGTTGTCCCTTCCAATGGAAGGAACCATGTATCGAGGGTTCGCTGGCATCTGACACTCCCAACAGTGATGTGGCTGAACATTTTTTAGCAAAGCTTGAATCTTCAAAGAAGTGGATAATGGATTTTGATTTTCTTTAAATACAGACAGAGTTTCTTTAAAGCTTTTAAAAATTAAAACAAAAAAAAAAAGTTGTAGCAGCTCCCCCAGAAACCCTGGCAGTGTTATAGTTTGTCCCAACATCAGTCACTGTCACTTTTGCTGCATGTGAATGGAAGAATTCATCTTAAAGAAACCTTTTTTTCAGACAGACTCCCATATGGGTTTCTAAATCGTAAACTGGTCATCACCAAAGGAAGTCTGTGATAAAAAATTTGTGGAGATGTCATTGAAAATACTGTTTTCCCAGCTGTTATACTGATCCAATACTTTCTGTATCACTGAAACAGAACAAGTATAGGGATCAGAAGTTATGACTTCACACTTTAAACATGAAATTTCATTAAAGGGACAGTGCCATTCAATTCACTATTCAGACATTACCAATCTTTGGGTGTGAAGAAAACATTGTTATGTACATTTAATTTTGGTGTGCCCTCTACTGGTGGCTGGTGGTGTATGGCTTCAGCTCATGTTCTTACTGCCCGTTCAGCTGCCACCTTTTTCAAGTGGCAGTGGTGGTGCAGTGATGCAGAATAAGCAAGTCTAATGTCCATTAGGAAGCATGGGCACTATTTTACTGTACGGCTTAGTGTAGTAATTCTAAATGTAACTTCAGTAAGAAGAACCTCCACTTCCACCCTACAACTGACCACACTTATCTATGAACTGCATGTACAAAGTGTCCAAGACACAATAAAAAAAGGTGTATGAACAAACCTTCAGAGCAGGAGTCTTCACTGCTGATACTTAACCGCTCAGCATTCCCTTGAACATATTTGTTATATAACTTTATCCGCAATGCCCAGCTCAGATCTGGTTGTCTCACAGTGTTTTTGAGGCGACGTCTTGCGTTTGCAAACCAGTTTGACACCTGAAAATTAAAAAATAATTTTATCCTATTCACTTGCTATCAGTTTATCAGCAAATACTGTAAAAATGGATTGATCATATGTGTACATTAACAGCAACTAAACAAAAACAAAATCTTAGCCACCAACTTGCTTGTTTCTCCGAAGCATTTTCTCCTTTCTATTATAATCTGTCCAGTCATAATAATGATAAAATGATTGAATTAATAATAATAATAATAATACTAAATATATTCACTAAAACTAGGGATAATTACTTTGAAATACAGGTAAGACAAAAATACAGTATTCATAAACAAGATATGAAGAGAACGAATATGTAGTTGCTGTGCAAAACATTGGTTTTCAGTACCAAAAACCGAGAGGTAGTAGTTTATAGCTTTGGACACGTGGCACCAAAAACAAGCAAAAGTTGTGTGATTGCACACACATTCCTAACTCCTAAACCTAAAGTAAACCTGTACAATGTTGATCCATGGCAAAACAAGTGGAAATAGAATCTACTGTACGTTCCCTCCTGCGATGTGACATCCGGGAGCTATTTTGCCACCACTGACCTCTTCACCTGGTCTTACTCCACGTTGGACATCTTCAACCTTTTTGATTGGCCAGCCCAGGATAACGTAACTTCTGAGCATTTACAAAGGAGTTAACACATCCTGGCACCAAGGCATGCCAAGAATGTACACCGACCTGCACATACAGAGTCTCTTTAGCAAAAAATAGCCTAACTACTAGCAATTTTCCTCAGTAAGGTGAAAGTTTCACTTTAACCTCGCCTGCAGCACTTACAGTTCCTATGCTCCCCCACCACTCCATTCAGTTGGCGGGAACAGAGAAGCACCTGGTACTTCTTAGCATGGAGTAACATGTCACTCACTTCCCTTCCGCCCATGTGACAACCCTGGTGCTTCAGTATTGCCCAAGCACTGTCACACAGGAATGAGTTCATAACGAGAATAATTGATATCTGAAGCTATTACAAGGGTAGTCTGAAAGGTTCACACCCGGAACAGAAGGAGTGACCACACAGACATGAAAGTTTATCACTAAACCCAGCCACTCTTCCAGAGGTTCAGCACTGAAAATGGTGCATGCATGCTATATGGTTTTCATGCACTCTTTGCAAACATTTGCACCCCCCAATCAAGTTGAAAGTGGAAAGGGAAGGCTCAAAGTGTTCCATCAGTGGGTAAAGTGATGGCAAAGGTCTTCTGCACTGCTGCTGCACACACTTGGAATGGAAGATGACTGTTGCCAATTTGCCCACTGATGGAACACTTTGATCCTTCTTCTTCCACGTTCTCCATTTTCAAATTAACTACGGGGGTGCCAACTGTGTGTAAACAGCACATGAAAACTGTATAGTGTGCATGCACCATTTTCATCTGGAAGAGTGGCTTGTTGCAGTGATAAAGTTTCATGTTCATGTTGTAAAGCGCTGCACATACTGTTGGCGCGATATAAATCCTGTATAAGAATAATAATAATAATCTTTGTGCGATTACTCCCTCCGTTTTGGCCCGTGAACTTTTTAGACTACCCTCGTAGAAGAGAAAATGCAGTCCTTGGAAAGAATACTAACCACTCCAATAAGCTCTGCACGTACACTATACAGAGATTTGTAACAGTAGAAATATATTATTATTGCTCCAACAATACAAGCACTTGCATACATTATCACCAGTATAATGTGTAGCAGCATGGACTGAATATACTGTTAATTTTAGGTCTAGGCGATACTCAGCAGGTCCTCATATGAGTGAATGGGTTCCAACAAAACTTATCAGTATCTTAAATTGGTACCAGTCAAAGAAAGTGCTAAACATTACCAACAGCAGGAAAACCCCTAAAAGTCTCAGCATTGTCCAGACCAAAATGCTGATTCCATATATTCCTTCTTCCGCTACATCTGTATCTAGTCTGGATGTTTTACACCATATTGCTTAAATTAGGTTTGGCTTTACAAATAAATTGTGTCTTTAAACATTCACTTAGTAGTGACAATCTTCTCTGCTTTAAAGCCCCGTATACACAGAACAAATGCCAGGCGGCATCCGCTGGTTCAATAAAAATGGGCCGACAATAGGGCCGCGTGTAAGGCAGCCGGTCCGACAGAAGCCGGCCGTTTGGCTGGCTCCTGTGGGGGGAGTATGCTGGAAAACCAGCAGCCGACTAGCTCCTGATTGGCTGAGAGCGCTGACTAGAGTGTTCTGGTGGAGGACCATCCCCCTGTACTAACGTCAGGTTGTTAGTACAGCGAATCCTACTGGAGCTGTCGGTTTTTTTTAATTCAACCCACTGGGTTGAAAAGAAAAAAACAGCGGTCTGTCAGGCTTTAGTCTCAGTACAGACTTGTCAGTAAAAGTAACTAACTCTACAATTACCACAATGTTACCAGACCCCTCATATCAACAAAAATCTTTCCATAAGATGGTATATGCGACATGCACACTCTTATGGCAGAGCCGGCACAGTGAAAGATAAGTACGCTAGCAATTAATTTAATGGTAGAATTGGTCGGGGGGGGTTCTCCCTGCAGGCACACAGAGCGATAATGCTAATGTATTGAGGTGATTAGGGTATGCCCAGGCACACCCCCGTGCGCATGCCTATGTTTATATGTATTGAGTTCATATATTTGGCTGTTAGCCTGGAATTAAGATTAAGAAGGACAGAGCCAACACAGACATTGATACATTTCCACCGAAGGGAGACAATGCATTACCCAGATGAGAATTAGTCATCTGGGTAATGCATTGGGGGGTATTAAACTAAAACTGAAGCAGATCTCCCACCTCCCCACACACAGGATTTTCCAGAGGTTTATTGTGTTACATGGATTGCAGAGATGGTAACACACATTTGCAAACTCATGTGTAAGATGCAAGGCCTCTCCGTAGGCACCCTGTGTATCTTGCAGTCCTAACACTACTCAACCTGAGTGTCTCCACAATGGAAGCACATGCATGCTGAATGAATGCTTGTCTTTACTACCTATACTAAAGGGAGGGAGGTGTGTGCTTCCTAGCTGGTCATTTTTTAGTTTCCACACCATGGCTATTACACAGACATTCGTTTTTTTAATACCAGTAATAGATGGGAGCCGGCTGGGAGGAGGATTGGACCATCTCCAAGCCCACCTGTTTCCCATCCATCCATCAGCATTCACGTGCTTCCATTGTGGAGACACTCAGGTTGAGTAATGTTAGGACTGCAAGATACACAGGGTGCCATGGAGAGGCCTTGCAGCTTACACATGCGTTTGCAAATGTGTGTTAACTAAACCCCTGTTTTTAACCTTCATTGTTAGACAGGTTTATTTGGTTTGTTAGCAGACTGGTGGGTGAGTATATCAAGCTAGGGGCCGGCTGTTTGCCACACACCTTTTTTAGTCCCCCTTTTTCTTCAGTTTTGTCATATACAGGGTTGGAGACGCAGAGCATTACCTGCTGGTGTCTCATTTTAAGTCCCAAAGCTGCCCATATTTTATAAGCTTTTGGGTTTTTTCTCTACCGGCTTTCACTATGGAACATGTTTATTTCAAATTATACATCCAAAAAAAATATATAATAATGTTCACATGCCAATGTGTTGCTTAATTCTAGATTTTATTTTAATTGTCAACAAGTGTGCTGTTGCACATTATATTAATGGCATTGATACAAGATTGATTAGGAGCACACATAATAAGATTAGGGGACATCAGGCTGCCCATCTCTTTGAATCCAGAAAGGATGCTTAAGAGAAGCTAAATAGTGAAATCTAGTATTGCTTTTCACAAATGTTTACAGTGCAGCTACATTGTCTCTGTACACTTTACATTGCTGAGTGCCATGTGGTGCCAGGATTGAGCTGATACCTCCGATTAATCCACATCATGTATAGTATAAACTTGTCCTAACGGGAAACCGAAACAGAGGCCAAGACATCACCGCCACCTTCTCCCTGCTCCATCTTTAAGTTCATATGAAATAACTTGCTTTTGAAATGGAACAAGAGAGAATGTTCTGGTAAAGACGGAGAAAGAACAGAAAATATATCTGTATAAACACTGGTATATAAAATAGAACCAAACCTAATTACCTGCCGACAACAACCACGGGCACTAACATACTACAAGAGCAATACCCACAAGGACCAATCAAAAACAGAAAGCTTTTGTCTTTACAACGTACTTAGTAAATAGCAGTGATATATGTAGCACTCCGCCCTCAGATGGAGTGGCAAGCCAAAGTATAACTAAAGGCTAAACTTTTGTTTTTGTTTTGGATAGAGTGGAGATGGGTTAGAACACGTCAGTTTTTATTGCTGTCTGTGTCCCTGTTAGGGAGATTTACCTTCTCTATTTCTCCTGTTTACCATTATCATTAAAAGTGAAAGTAAAAAAAAAAGAAAATCCCAAATTTTGGGTTGTCCTAGAGCTGCACGATTAATCATTAAAAGATTGTGATCTCGATTCATCCCCCCACACGATCTTAATCCAGCATTTCGACGATTCATGTAAACAAGTGCAGAACAATTCCCTGCTCAAAGCTGTCAAAAAAAAAAAAAAAGCAGCCGACAATCTTTATCAACAACATTTCTCAGCAAGGAGAGTTAAAAAGAAACATTCTAACCTTCTGTTTATTCATTTACAGATCAAAGGGATGAACTTCAGTCTGCAAATGAAGTCAGTTTAAAGCAACTTTTTTTGGTTTTTATTAAACTGTTCCTCTGTTTAACCCCTTATTAACCCTTAATTTACTCTAATCAGTCTTATTAAGTTCTTATTCTCCTTCTCCATTTATTTATTTTTCTACAGTTTTTTTTTTAATTTACTTCTATTTTATAAATTATTAATAATTAAATCTTTTTTTTTTGCTTTGTTGATTAATATTTTTACACCTTTAACAAATATTTGCATGTTTCACAATGAAAAAAGTGCAAAAAAAATAAAATTTTGTTTCATGGTGCTTTGTACCATTGTTGACATCTGAAGTGTAAACAAAAAAGTTGCGGTAGGTTTCGGTAATTGGTATCGGCGAGTACTAAAAAAAAAGACCCCAATGATTTTTTTTTTTAATTTATTTACACCTGACATTATTTTTCATTACGTTTCTTTAATTTTGATTGAAGTATTATGTCTTATTTTATTGCCATCGTGTTTGATTGAAGCAAAGGGTATTATGTCTTATTTTATTGCCATCTTGTTTGATAACCTAATGTTTAGGGGTTGTAAACCTTTATAATATAAAAGTTCCTCTTTAAAAGTGGCCCTTTAAAAGATGATTGCAATGAGAGTAGTCCCCATCTGTTGGTAAAGGTCAACGGATCTTCTTCTTTTTCTAAATAGATTCTAGCCCCTTAAAGTATAACTAAAGACAAAACTTTTTCTTTTAGTTTTAGTTAAAGTGGAGAGGGACTAGAACACCTATCAGATTTCTATTGCTGTATCTTCCCCAGTTAGGGAGATTCACACTCTCTCTTTGTCCTGTTTATTATTAGCATTGAAAGTTAAAGTAAAAGTAATTACACACATTTTGGGTTGTCCCCAGAAAGGTAATAGAGGGGAAACTGGTACACTAGTTCTGTTGGCCCGGGGGGTCCCCAAGGCACTTTCTTGATCTACAGGAATTTC